>NW_025401114.1:0-300000 GCF_011075055.1 Mangifera indica
TTATTCTTGATGGTAACAATATTCAGGGAGAAATCTCAGCTGATATTTCAAATTGTACTCAGCTCAGTCGCTTGCGTTTGAGCCAGAACCGTATTTCAGGAAACCTTACGGGTCACTTTCTCTGTTGAGCAACCTGAAAAGACTCGATGTTTCATACAATAACTTCACTGGTGCCTTGCCAGACTTGTCCCGCATTTCTGGACTCACTATGTTCCTTGCTCAATACAACCAGTTCACAGATAAAATCCCACAATTTGACTTCTCAAATCTGCGGCAGTTCAATGTATCTTACAATGACCTGAGTGGTCCTATTCCAGACACACGTGGTAAATTCGACTTAAGCAGCTTCTTCCATAATCCTAAGTTATGCGGAGATCCTTTGCCAAACAAATGTCCACCGACTCCGCCCTCAAACTTAGAGGGTAAGAAATCGAAACATGTTTCGAAAACTCGGATTCTTATATTCTCAGGATATGCAGTGTTAGGCTTGTTAGCTATAGTCTTTATCACCTGGAGGATCTGTAAAAGAAGGAAGTCTGAACAAAAGGTTGAAGCGGTAAACAATGTAGCATCTGCTGATGATAGTAATATCAACAAGTCTAAAGCATTTGAATCTAGAGATTATATAACAGGGGAGAGCAAATCAGAACTTTCCATGAATTCAGCAGAAAGTAGTTTGCCTTCATCCTCACTAGTAGTCCTTACAAGTCCTGTAGTAAATGGACTGAAATTCGGGGAGTTGCTGAGGGCTCCAGCAGAGTTGCTTGGAAGAAGAAAGAATGGTACACTCTACAAGATTGTTTTGGAAAATGGTATGAACCTTGTAGTGAAAAGGATTAAAGATTGGGCGATTTCAAGCAATGATTTTAAGCTCCGGATGCAGAGATTAGACCAAGCTAAACATCCAAATATATTGCCAGCTCTTGCCTTTTACTGCTCTAAACAAGAGAAACTATTAGTCTATGAATTCCAGGAAAATGGAAGTCTTTTTCGGCTTCTCCATGGTATGTAATTGGGCACTCTTTATTTCTCTTCAAGTTTTCATATTTATCAAATCGCTTGCGGTTTTTGTTTCTAAGAAATAGTATTTTCCAGGAGCTCAGATGGGGCAAGCATTTGACTGGGCAAGGAGGCTAGATATTGCAGCCAAAATTTCTGAGGCATTATCATTCATGCATCAAGAACTTGGTGAAGCTGGAATTGCTCATGGCAACTTAAAATCCTCCAACATCTTGTTCAACAAGAGCATGGAGCCTTGCATAAGTGAATATGGCCTCATGGCATTTGACATTCAAGACTCTTCCACATTCGCCAACGGCTTCAAATGCCCTGCAGGTGCCATCGCTGCATCATCATACGCCTACAAAGCAGACATTTATGGACTTGGTGTCATCCTTCTGGAGCTTCTGACAGGACGCCCGATGCAGAAAGATGGAGTGGACTTGACAACATGGGTTCACTCAGTCGTCCGAGAAGAGTGGACAGTAGAAGTTTTTGACAAAGGCTTAATTTCAGAAGGCGCAAGTGAAGAGAGGATGGTACACTTGCTGCAGGTCTCCATAAAATGTGTCAACCGTTCACCGGCGACCAGGCCTACCATTAGCCAAGTGGCTGCCATGATCAATGCTATTAAAGAAGAAGAGGAAAGATCAATAGTTTCTGAAGCATAACACAGTTTAAATTCAAAATCTTAAACATGATGAGAAGACACTCAGTACAGAAAGAATTTTATTTCAGCCTATATCAAAGTTTTAATGCATTTGTTCAAGGACAAAGTATAGCTTATTTCTCCTTAGTTGCATCCTATTTGTGCAATATTTCAATAATCAATAATCAATTAAGCATATTCCCCTAGTCAGTGCATGCTTCATATTTTAGTGTTCTCTGGTGTCTTGATTATGTGTCTGAATACATACTTAGATCCTATAGTTTCTTCTCAACAGAAAATTAATGGATATTGAAAGATGGGATCAAAATCTTTTATAACATTTGAAATTGAGTATCATTTATTAATCTATTTAGACAAAGTGAATTGTGAATTCTGGGGAAAACACACTGGCCAGATAGGTGACAACCAATTGCCACAACAAGTGCTAGAGCAGTAATGAAAAAATGAATTTGAATTTGACGGCAGATTGGTGGTGGTTTATGGATAGCCCTCAAAGACCAGACTGGCTTAAAAATTTTAGGTAAAAGATTCATTGATATTCACTAAATTTAATTAAAAAAACTCAATCACATCAGACAGGTGAAATTCCAAATCCATTGATCAACCCCACAAACATTGCATTAGAAACATCCAAGTGAAGCAGGCAGATCTGGAACCCAGCTGGGACATTGGCGTTTAATCATATGGTTGTCACTTGTAGTGATTAACACTTACATCATTCTTATTAGGCCAAAAAGGCTTATTCCTATGCAAGATATAGTGAAATTTTAAACTCTCACTCTCTAACTTTTAAAAACCTAAATACTCATTTATAAGCAAATTTTTATTAAAAATCTCAGTTAACATTTAAGATAAAACAGTCATTTAATAAAAAATTTAAGTTTTATTACTTTTTTCTTCCTAGATTTAAAAATCTCATAATTTTCTCACAATTCAAAGTTTGAAAAGTGATAAATACCCCCCTAGGGTTTGTTTCTCTCCTCTTCGGCACCGATTGGCTATCTCCAACCATCGACTGTTCTCCCTCCTACCTTATCTCTCCCTCCAGTCTCTCTCCCTTGCTTCTCTAAATGTCTTCAATCGAGACAAAAACCAAATTGTCTTTGTCTCAGTCGAATACTACCGAAGAGGCAAGGGAGAGAGACATAAGGCGAGAGAGGGGTATTAGTCACTTTTCAAACTTTGAATTAGAGAAAAATTATAAGTTTCCTAACCGAAAGAGAAAAATGTAATAAAACTTAAATTTTTTATTAAATGACGGTTTTACCTTTAATCCTAACTAGATTCGTAATAGAAATTTGTTTATAAGTAAGCATTTGAACTTTTGAAAGTTAGAGGTAGGAGTAGGGGATTTCACTATACCTTGGGTGGGAATAAGTGTTTTGGCCTTCTTATTATTTTCATATTAAGGGCTGGAAACAAATTTGCTTAGGAGAAATTATTTAATATCTGCACATTTAAAACTATTTCAGCTCAGTTTAGATAAATTAAGAGATTTTTTTTATAATGATATCATATATATTTACTGTCACATCAATTTAAAGGAAAAAAAATCCACATATTTCATGTCAAATGATTAAAATACGGATATAAAATAATCAGATTGTGAATGGTCATTCTCAGATTAATATCAACTTGATGCAAAATCATCCCTAATCAATATAGTTTATAAAAAATGTTTATGATATAAGAAAAGAAAAAAAAAAGACAATTTATATGCATATAAATCTAAAAATTAATTATAAAGGCCAAAAGACCATTTCCCACTCAAAGTTATATGAAATGACAAATTTTTATCCATTCAGTTCGAAAAAGCCAAATACCCAATCATAAAGTGTTTCTATTAATAAAATCCATTAGAAATAGATATATAGTAATAATTGTATTTAGTATTCAAAAATCATGTTTTAAAATTATTTATAACTAAAAAAGTATTGTTTTATACATCGTGTGAGATTAGAAATGAACAATTTGTGAAAAAAACGGTTGAACAATAAAAAACAGTTTTAATATTTACCAATTGTATTTAGACATGTGACTAAATGGACGATTTTTATGTAATTTGAAATAAAAATGTAAATTATTTTATAATTTCGCTTAGCATAATTCATTTGTGCATTAGCACATGACAAGTGGAAAAACATAAAGCGAAGAATTAATGTCATTCGAAATTATAAAAGTCGAACATTTTTAATGCAACACATTATTCTATATTAGATCAATGGTCAAAAATTAATAGTCACAAATTGACGGTATATATTTGTTTAAATAGTGTGAATAGATATAAAACTGGTCATAAAAAGTAGAATTGTTATTTAACTTAACACATAACAAAAGGTATCGTCAAACTTCAATCACATACCCAAAAAAAAAAAATCTTCAACCAAAATAATCAATATTTGGAGTTCTTGGTTGGATTGTGTTGCATATATTATTTTTTAATATTAAATATTTAAAAATTAATAATTCTTCAATTTTTTTAATATATTGTTGGATCGAAGAAGGATTTTTAAATAAATTTAATTAAGTGTAAAAATAATAAACAGAAGATACTCTAATGTAGAAGATTTTATTTAAGCATGTTTATTGGAAGATAAAAATGATTATGTAAAGATGTATAATGAGATGCATGCCATGTGTTTCTTAATTATGTTGGTAAATTGAGTGAATTGATAAATTCAAATGACAAATTAATATTAATTATATTGATTAAATTTCATTTTTTTTATACAAAGGGTAATTGTGTATATTTAATTAAACAAAGTATAAATATATAATTTAAATGTATATTAATTTATAGGGGTAGTTTTGTTATTACATTAAAAAATGATAAACTAATAATTTATTTTAAAAACTAATAAAAGACATTCCCAGAAGTAGATGATAAATAAGTATTTGACTTTTTGAAACTTCACGAAACGATAAGTTATCATTCCAACAAACCTTGGGTGAAAAATAGTGTTTTGGCCAATTATAAATGGCCATGTATGCTTGGTAGACCATATTGTAATCTAATAACATTTATACAAATGAATAACATATATAAATGGTCATATCTCTTCCGAACTCTCGATTAAGGTTTCAATTTGTTTGGTTTATAATATACTTATTTTAGAAAAAGAAAAACATATTTTTGTGTTCATGTAATAGAAAAAAGTGCACAAGGGTATTGATTACAAGTACTATTTAAAAGTAGGCAAGTAGGCAATGATGTTGTTCATGGTATTATTCGCACGGGTGCCTCCCACAAATAGGTTAATAGACGTGGGATAGAAAGATAGATGTGATACTATTCATAAATATCATTTACATATATTGTTCACAGATATTATTTATAAGTTTTATTCATATGATAGGTAAATAAATATGGTTAAGTGGTTATTGTTCATGGTAACTGTTTTCGTATTGTTCGTAAATATTATTTATATTATTGTCCTTAAGGTTATGAATGAAAGTAAAATATGTATTAAATTGAGGTTTTACCATTATTTATATAATGTATAAAAAGTAGGTTAAGGTTGTATAACATAATTAAAAAAATATTTAATTAATTAATTTCTCATAAATGGATACCCATTTATAATTTATTACCAATTTTTTCCAAATTTTGTGAAAGTGGAATTTGCTTTTAGGAAACAACCAGAAGCCTGAGAATGGCTTTCTTTGAAAATGGGGGCAGTTGACATTGAAGGTTTTGGTTGTCATTATTAATGCTTATCCTCATCACCTTTTGAAAACAAAAATTTCAGCAAATTGATAATCACAATCAATGAAAATTAGACTAACACCACTCACATTTTTCTCCAACCCACCTAAATTATCAAATCCCCATCTATAATTTTATCTTCACTTTAGAGTTTAGTTGGCAAATATTGATTGAATTCAGTTGCATTCATTTATTACGAAAATAATAATATTGTCCGTGTTCATTTTTAGATATACAAATAAATACATATATGATATATCACTATGTAATTGATTATTAATTTAAATATATCTAATTATTTGATGATATATATTAAATACGTATTTATTTATATATTCAAAGTTAATATATATAATTTTATTGTTATAAAAATTATAATTTAGAATTTAGAGTTTAAGGTCTCTAAACTCTAAACCTTGAACTCTAAAATTATAGTTAGCTTTGACAAATAATATCTCTTCTAACCTTACGAACTTGTGAAAATTTTAATGTCGATTACGTGTGTTAACCACCTAAACAAATGGATATGACATTAGGAAAATAATTAATATCTCTTTTTTATGATAAGATATATTGGGGTTTGGTAGTCATCTCAGCCATTAAGCACAGTTTTGAAATTACTAAACACAAATCATTAAATCATATGACTAAGATACCAATAGTCATTAAGAAAGGATGCTACAATTATTGAGATAAAGCATGAGTAAAGCCTGAGATATTTATTAAAAAGCTTAGACTAAAGGGTGAATGTTAACTTATTTGATGTAATAATTGTAAGTTTAATTATTTTATTTCAGATTTATCTATCTGATAAATATAGATAGACTCTGATTATCAAAACAAAACAAAAATTGAACCTTAATATTTATATGCCCAGATAAAATGTTAAAAATTTTGACAAAGAAAAATTAGTATCCTCGCTACAAATTTATAATTTTCAAATATTAAATTCTTTTCACAAAGTCATTTTTCTGCTGAGATAATTGAACCTTTTGACAATATGAAATCCCTAAAGGAATCTCCCCGAACTTGCTTAGTACACACACAAACTCTAGACCAAGGCCCATCTCAAGGCCCACCAAAATGCCCAAAAATGAGAAGATGGCCATCTCGCTTATCGTTGACCAACTGACATTCACGCGCTTCCACAGCACGTGGGACAATTTCTTAGTTGGTCTTCTTTTTGGCACCCTTTAGACCTTTGCCTCGCACTTTGGAAACTACTATTACTGCCATTATCCTGGCTTTTCTTCTTCGCAACCATAGAGGGAGGCTTTTAAGTTTCAAAGAGAGAGACATTAATAAAATTTCAAATAACTAAATAAAATAATTAACTCTTATCATTTATAATAAATAAATAAATATATATATATATATGTTCACACATATATATACAAGTGAACAAAAGAATTAAACGCTGTGTGTGTTTTCTAGTTGCAAGAGGGAAGGGTGACCACCATTTATATCATTTCATGATGATTTTGAAAGAGAAAAGAAAGTGAGTTTCTTTGGAGTGTATGAAGAAGAATCAATCTAGGTAATTTTCAATCTTGTTGTTTGTATGTATGTGTCAGCTTCTCTTGTTTTGTAATTATTATAGTATATAGATCATCAATCAGTGAGAGCAAGAAAGGATTTGTTTCATTTCAAATCACACAAAAGAGTTTTAAAAAATTATCCTTACTAACACCGAAGAACCACTCGCTGTAGTATTTTGCTAATATTTTGTCTTGAATCTGATGAAGAACAACAAAAAATAGTGGCCTGGATTTCTTTTTTGTGGGTGGTGTTGCATTAAAGGAAAGAAGTTAGCTTTGGTTTGGTTTTGATATATGGATTAAGAAAAGGAGAGTGTGGTTTTTAAGTTTCTTTTATGATCTGTGGAATGTTAGAAAGCAAAGAGAATAGGTTGTTTTCGGGGCACACTCACTTTAAGATATCTTGGATTCATCAACAAATGAAGCAACAAGATGGTTTTTTGACATACCCACCTTCATTTTCTCCTTCGTATTCGTCTGCATCTCCATATACAACTACTACAACTAGTACTTTTCATAAAGAATCAGCAAGTCCTTCATCTTCATCTGGTGCAAGAATAAGCCCTGCTGTTCTTTTTATTATTGTCATTTTAGCTGTTCTATTTTTCATATCTGGTCTTCTCCATTTACTTGTTAGATTCCTCATAAAGCACCCCTTTTCTTCAGCTTCTAATCAATCTAATAATGGATACCCTGAAATTTCTGGTTCTGATGCTCTTCAGAGGCAGCTACAACAGCTTTTCCACCTTCATGATTCTGGTTTGGATCAGGCTTTTATTGATGCACTTCCTGTTTTCTTGTACAAAGAGATAGTTGGTCTAAAAGAGCCATTTGATTGTGCTGTTTGTTTATGTGAATTTTCTGAGAAGGATAAGCTGAGATTACTTCCTATGTGTAGCCATGCTTTCCACATTAATTGTATAGACACTTGGCTTCTTTCAAATTCAACCTGTCCTCTTTGCAGAGGAACCCTTTTCACTTCAGGTTTTTCTATTGAGAACCCAATCTTTGATTTTGATGATTTGAGGGAGGAAGATGGGGTTCTTGGTTGTGGAGAACGTCGATTAACTTCTACTCCAAAATCTGTGGACATTGAAGAAGAAGTTGTTGAAAAGACTGTTGTGCCTGTAAGACTTGGTAAATTTAGAAGACTAAATGGTGAAAAAGGCGAGGCTGGAGGTGAGACTAGTAGTAGCAATTTAGATGCAAGAAGATGTTTCTCAATGGGTTCATATCAGTATGTGCTTGGTGAATCTGACCTAAGGGTTCCATTGTGCAATGATCGGTGTGGACGCCATATAAAGCTTGCCAGAGGTCCTGATAACAATGGGAATTCTTCAGTTGCTGGAGACACAGAGGCCAAGAAGATCAGTAACATAACTAAAGGTGAGAGTTTTTCTGTTTCCAAGATCTGGCTTTGGTCTAAGAAGGGAAAATTTGCAAGTTCAACTGATGCCCAAATGGGCCTGCCTTAGCCTCTTAAAATGGATTTGCCATGGGTAGAAAGAACACAAGAAAAATGAAGGTATACTTTTGTTTGCTTGTATACGTTTATTGATCCAACTACCATTGTCATGCCTTTGTTTAGCTTTTCATTCCGAAATCTTTTGGGATCCTAATATTCAAAGGGCTGGTTACTGAATGTTGAAACCTAAGCATCAACTGCTCTTCTGTAAAGACAGGTTATACTATAGAATGACAAAATATAATTCATGTAGGTGACCAAGTAGTTGACAAATGAGGCTATGGTGTTATTGTTATTTATGTCGCACAGATGATTCCAGGAGGTATTTTTGTATAAAAAAAAGATATTCATATGATTTATTTATGTTCTTCTGCTGATTTAGCCATTGATGTTACCTAATCTCTTGTACTATACTTTATCAGAGAAATCTCAACTTGTTTAAGTTATCAAACTGTGATAATATCATTGCAGACCAATTTCCAAATTCGCATATGAATTCACTTCACCTTGTTCATATAATTCATTGTAGAACTCTAAACATCCTGATGTTGATCCACACAACCGATATGCTTTTATTATGTTGATGATCAAAAGCAGAAGGCCAACTACTTTTGCTTTTGAAAGCATGGCTTTGTTGTTTTTGTTCTGCTTTAACTTTTTCACTTTCCATATGTAAAACCCATTTTTGGATAAGGTGCTGGTGGCTGCACAGCACACAAGTATTTGTGTAATTGATCTCTAGGCCTGGGCGGCTGAGCAATTGATGGTGGGATCCATGAGAGCAATGGGACAGAATATTTGAAGCTTTTTTAATACAACTTTAATTTAAAATCTCCTTGCTGTATTATCAGTGACATGTGGATCATTTTAGTTTGTTCTTCCCGGTCCATGTGACCATGTTTAAACTAATCCTTTTTTTTTAAAATTAAATTAATCCACATTTTCTGATGAAAAATTCTAGGTCATAATTTGAGTTGTCATGAGAAGTTGGCAGTTGTCTGTCTTCTACATTGCATTGATTAGGATTTAAAAGGAACAATAATATTTAACCAAATGATTAGGATGAAAAATTCTAGGTCATAAGCTTTGGAAGAGTTTGTATTATGTAACTTAATATGACAATTATCTAGTTTAATCAAATGACTAGGATTTAAAAGGAACAATAATATTTAACCAAATATCTATTTATTATATTTTATTAAAATAATAGAGTTGTGTATAGACAAAGGCCATGTTACCAGGCCCAGTGACCCACCAAAGGCAGCGGCCGGCCAAGACAGACAGGCACTGACAGACTCATTATAAGAAAATGATAAATAATAATAATAATAATACAAATTTTTTTATTAAATAAAAAAGTGCCACACGTTGGCGCTGGGGCCCGGCTAATGACCCTCCAAGTATTTTAGATTTTTGTACCATATTAAACGAATTTAAAAAAAAGTATTATTGATAATATATTATATTAAATTTATATATATATATTTTGTATATTTTTTGTATATGAATTGTGAGGGTTTATTTTTATAAATATATTTTTTATTATTTATTATATTATACCTATATAATTCATTTACTTTTTTTATCTCGTTCATTTATTTAATAACTAACTTCTAAATTAACATCTGATATATATTTTTTGTACGTACCAAACATGAGTTATTTGCATGCATAGAGTACAAGTTCTCTTTGTGATTCCTAACAAGAGGTGATACCTTCACACTTAGAAATGACGTTTTTCTGGCACCATGAGTTATGTTTTACGCCTCGATGACATTGGTTATTGCTTATACATTGTAAGTCAACATTGATGCAACGGTGGTTGTGACCAACTTGTTGAAAGGGTGGGTGTTTCTAGAGCACCAACAAAAAATTCAATGAGGCATGCTCGTTGCACTCATGTATTTCTCTTCCAAGATGGTGAGCGTGGAAGCTGAGATGGGAGCTTTTTTGGTCCGTCCTCTAGTTGCCATTCTTGACCACCAGACTTCAGAGATTTATTAATTTAGATGTAATATTTTATTGAATTTTTAGTTTCTAAATTGTATAATTGGTTGGGCCCGTTTTATTTACTACGAAGTTTACGTGCACAAAGAGAGAAATTCATTTATTTATTATTTTCCATTTATAATATTTCTTATTTTAATTAAATTTCTCTTAAATCCCTATTCTGTTTCCTACAAACAAGATATTTATTTTTTATATTATAAAATCATATTTTATGATAAAATTGTAATTTTAGCTTATCGTGCGCCCCTCCGCACCACTTTGAGGACCAAAATTTGAAAAACCATAAAAACAAATAATTACCGAAAAGTCAACCATTTTTTCATTTTTCACACATACGCCCCACTAACTTCGCCGCCGGGGTGCACGTTAGCCCAACGGTACACTTTAACCGAAAATAAAAATTCATATCAGGCTCTTCTCTTCCGGAATTACGTTGACGGAGAGTCACGTGAATCTTGACAGCCCACCGTGCCCTTGGTGGAGGGCTTGACGGAGGCAGGCACCGCGGCGTACCTAGACGAGAAATCACAGGCGATAAAATTTCCATCCATCTGCCCCGAGCCGTCGTCGAAATTCAAAGCGTAACTCAAAGGATCGTATTGGTATTTCGATTGCCTAGTCGGACCGGTCCAGTTCTTCCGAAAGGTACGGATGAAAGTCTTCCATCTCGGACCGGCGACGAGCTCGGACCATTCGCGAACCCGCTTCCAAGCGCGAAGATACCCAGGGTCTTCCACCGGAGTTTTATTTTCGCCGGTGCTAATTCGCTCCCACCAGATTGAATCACCAGTGGAGGAACGTTTGGAACCGAAACATGGAAGGCAGAAACAGCATCGACGTCTGGAGAAGGCAGCTTCATGGAGATCGTCATCGTTGTTGTTGATGGGGTTTTCAGGGATTTCGTGAGACGTGGAGACCATTTTGGAAAAGGAGAAAAGCCCCCCCGAAAGCAGTCGCAATAGAACTCTCACCTTCCTCACCGGAGGGGGAGAGAGTCCTATGCAGGGTAGGGGGTTGGGGGAGCTTTGGTTTGGATGTGAAGTCAAATGATCAAGGAGAAAATGAAGGATGGGCCATGTAACAAAAAAATCGAGGGATTAAATAGTTAACGTAAACGGGGAATTGGCGGTTGCCAGTTGTAGTGCGTTCCTCTGAACTGTATTTGTAACAGCTCAGCTCTTTGATTTTATGTTATCACTTTCTTATTATATAAAGGCCAAATCACTTTGTCCCACCCAATGTTTATTGTATTCTCAAATCAATACCCATTAAATATTGAAAACATAAACACCTATCTATAAACAATTAAAACTAACCGAACTAGTTAACATTAGCCATTTCTCCCATAAATTTATAAAACTAATAATTTTCTTTTGAATTAAACTTTGAAATACTATATTTTTTTCTCTAGGATTTTTTTCCTTTCACCCTCCCTTTTTCTGACATCATCACTAGACAGTTCTTTCTCTCTCCCTTCTTTTTCCCCTTTTCCAAGCCCCTACTCCTCATCTTTGTCAACATTATCTATTTCTCCCCCAATTTTCTTTTGAATTAAATTTTAAGATATTATATTTTTCTCTCTAAGGTTTTTTCCTTTTCACCCTCCTCTATTTTTGACACCATCACTAGGTAGTTCTCTCTCCCTCCCCTTTTTTCCCCTTTTCCAATGTCTTCTCCTCATCTTAATTCGATGACAAAAATAAAGGGAAGGCACTAAAAAGAGGAGGGAAAGAGAACTGTTTGTTTATAGCACTAGAAAAAAGGAAGGGTGAAAAGATAAAAACCTTAAGAAGAAAATATAATATTTCAAAGTTTAATCGTAAAAAAATTATTAATTTTTTAAATCTAAAGAGAAAATAAATAATATTTTATTCTTTTTAATATTAAATAACGATTTTACGTCTAAAACTTAATTGATACAATTAATTTTAATTGTTTACATATAAATATTTAAATTTTTCATAATTAAAGAATACTAATTTGAAAATAAAATGAACTTTAATCTTACATAAATTTGGATGAGAAGTGATATTTTAATACCTCAAATTTTGTTATCACGATTAAGGTACCTTTGCATTACAGGATGAGAAGGCATTGGTGGGTGATGATGACGATGAGAACATATCCATATTGTATTACTATCATCATCTTAATCAACAATATTTATATAATTATGTCTGTTACCAACTAAAATATATATTTATTAAAAAGAATATAATAAATTTTGGCACACAGAATGGAAAGAGTCCTCCATTCTTTCTTTTTTATTTGTATAAGCTTTGTGTAATTGTTAGGGGCATTTCGTATGCAGTAATTAAAGACTCTAACATAAACTATATAATAAAATATTTTAATGATTTTTTTATTATTAATTATAATTCTACGCTAAACATAACAAAAATTATCTAGATAATCTTAACTTTGTTATAATTTTATCATTATTTATTAATTTTTTAGAATTAAAATATATTTATTTTCAATTAATATATTAAATAATATAAAAAATATTTTAAAAAATTATATGTACCTACTTTGAGAATATAAATATGTACACACTTATATTTGTTTTATATGATTAAATGATTTTAAATAAAAGATAAAATAACACTCAATCATATGATAATATATATAAATATGTACACAATTATGTACCCAAAATAGGTATACATAATATTACTCAATTATTTAATCTATTAATTTTTATCAAATATTATAATAATAATTTATATCTAATAATATTAAAGATAATTTTTTAATTTCAATAACAATTTTTTAAATTAATTTTATTAGTCTATTTTTGTAAAAAATCTTTCATTTTTTAGTAATTAAACCTTATTAAATCCAAGTCACCTTCTTAACATGGGTTTATCAGGAATTAAGTTCATATTAACTGGACTGCAGAATTTAACCATTAGATGAGTTGTTGCACATTGGGGTTTAAGCTTTTATTTTTGAGCTTCTTGCGCATCTTATCAATTGCTCCCTTCCATATATTTTGTTTGAAAAATCTTTCATTTCTAGTTGTCACAAACACCCTTCTTCAAGGGATAGCTGCCGTTTTCCTTATTTGAGCAGTAAGATTCCCTGGCTAAATTTATCTTTGACAATACACAAGAATCTACAAAGGAAGCCACATTAATTCTACTGCAAAGTTGGCGTTGCCTACATTCTCTTCGTTTCTAATCTAAAAGATAATGCATTATACATAACTTCTGCTACAAACAAGCAAACTTAAGTGTCAAGATACATCAATCCTGATACTATTACTACAAGCAAAGGTAACATAACATTCCTTGTGATAGAGTCACGTCAAACTTCCCATCTTCATCTAGTAGCAGAGACATGAAGTTAAAGATCTTCATGTGCCATCTAATTTATAAAATATGTCGTAATAGACTATGAATAGCCATGGGAATAACCCATGTAATTCAGTCGCGGTCGAATATTATGGTGGCTATTGGTGGGATCACCATAGTCAACAGCCTTTATCACCACAGCTTCACGTCGTCCATTCTGTTCTTGAACTGCCCCAAAAACTATCTCGTTTGTCTCACAGCTTTTCTCATAGTAAGTCTGTGGACTAGGTGAAAAATGGCGATGATGATGCTGTTGCTGGTTCTGTATCTGCTGCTGTTGCTGGTGGTGGTAATAATCACCATCCCAACTGTTGTTGTAAGCTCGGGTTTGCTTGGTGTAATGTTTTTTCTCCAAATCCTTATTCATATATGGATAGTTCTTTAGTGTAGGGCTTCTTGTTTCTATTGATGGTGGTTCATCTTCATCTGGAATGACAAAGCTTTCTTGCATGGGCCATCCATTTGAGGGTACATTCCGTTGCTGGTACTGATGCTGGTATTGATGCTGGTACTGATAGTGGGTGGGCTTTCTCCTTAAGCCTGAAAATAATCCCCCAAAAATTTCAGCTACCGATGACCCGGTGTTGAGGAGAAGTCTCCCAATTGAACCAAAAAAACCATCGTCTGATTTGTCAATATCATTTTCAGTAGGAATTAAGGGTGACCTGGCAGATTTAGGAGGCCTTTGATATGGCGCCACTGGTGGACCTCTTTTTAATGAGTTTCTTGAATCCTACCAAGCAAAAATTCACAATTGAAACTTTCCTAGACAGTATCGTGCAGAAATATGGAAAGGGACGATTCAAGGAGTTTCTATCATAATATCAGTAAAAGGAAATAATCAAGGACAGAGAGCTTACATTTTGTGACGAAAACATAGCTCGGACCCTACGCTGCAGCAATGCTAGCATGTAACCAAAGAATGCAGCAGCAACAAGCATAAATATTCCTGCAATGTTCAAAGAAATAATTTATAAATCTTTGAGGTCTCGAAACAAGAATGATGAGATTGAAAATCAAATGGACGTACCTAAATTGTAACTACCATCATAATGATAGGAACAATCATCATCATGGAGTTGTATCTCTCTAATTGCCTGGTTTCCTCTGTCTATAACCAACAGAGAGCAGGTGCTTCCAATGTAAACCAAATCAAACTCATCTGAAAATTTCGCATCTTCACTAGGACCATCCACATGGCCTCCTCCACGACCCCATTTTCCTCCAGCTATAGTTGTAACCCCTGCATAAAGAAATTAAATTCATGAGTTATTGAAAGAATAATTGATATTGTCCGGACAGGGACTATAGCACAAAAGAAATTTAAAACAAAGATAATTCACACTTCAATCACAGGAATGCAGCAAATACACAAGGATTTACCTGTATCACTAATCTTCCTGATAGCCATATTCATTGTATCTGCAACGTATATATTTCCTCTGTCATCGACAGTAAGCCCTTTTGGGTGGTTCAATCTCGCCTCTCTAGGTTTCCCATCCACATGCCCATAGTACCCTTCAGGTGACCCGGCAACTAGCCTTGGTCTGCTATCTGCAGTTCATCATTGATAATGTATAGAAAACTTCTACCAAAATATTAGTTCAGCAAAGAAATACATTTCAATAGAAGAATTCAAATGAAAGGAATCCAAGGACATGAAACCTATCTTGATATTCAAGAAAAAGAAAATTTTAAAGTCTCACTTATTTTGCCGCCTCTATTATTTATCATCTAATCTTTGGAAAAGCAAAAGTAGAACTGGGTATCCTTACTCAAATTAACAAGGAGTTAAGCTTAGAAGCTCAAAAAAGTACTTAAATTTCAACAAGTACGCAAAAGCATAAGATTTTGTCTAAAAAAGATAAAGCAATAAGAGAAAAAACACATGAGTAAACAAGGAGTCACTGGCATATGAAATTAGTCTCTAATATTTGTTTAAATACAAAAAGTGAAAGAGTAAATCTCCAAAAAGATGAACTGGGTAGGCAGAAACAAGACTAAAAGGTCTCTTGTACTTAAAAAAGGTGGAGACTTCTGCTTAACAAAAGCTTATAAAACCTATAATAACTTCTTTTATTTGTGGCTCTGGAATCTTTCTTTATGATTTCCCAAGCACAAAGCAAAACACAATAATCATAACCACAAACTCTGCAAACCAATAAAACAAAATCAAACTTACACTTAGACAATGGAGTGGAGATCTTGTAAATGTTACTGTTTTCACTATCCAAAACAAGAAGTTCCCCACTCGGTGACACCTCAACTGAGTAAGGCTCGATTCCAAACTTGCTTCCATCAAACAATGTCTCCACTGTATATCCACCCTCAAATTTCATCCTTGAACTGCTAGACACAGCTGAAAATTTAATCCCATTAGCCTCAATGATGCAAAAAAAAAAAACCTTTGGAGAAATTAAAAACGAAGCACAACTTAAAAGAATGCGAGTTTAATGAAAGATCTGTACCTCTACCAGTTTTTGCAGGAGCTTTTAGTGACCACAGCCATTTCACAAGAGCAGAGACCGCATCAGTGACAACCCCACTTACAATTTCTGCAAACATACTCAGCCATTAAGATAACAAATTTTATAAGTTGATTTGAAAAATGAAACAAAAATGTGAAATGTATAAGGTAGTGTATAAGCTAGAACTTACTTGCAGGTGGTGTTGAAGCCGAAACTGAAGAGAACCCACAAAAAAGAAACTGTGAAATGAAAACAAAAGCAAGGAACTTTCTCACCATTGTTGAGTTGGGATTAGTCTGTTGAACATGAGAGAAGAAGATATGCTGAAAGGTGAAAGTTTTGAGCTCAGCATTTTATATATACTAGTTAAGGAGGAGACCGCAGAGATTGTATACCGCTTTACTTTTTCTTCTTTTTTACATTTAATCTGTAGAACTTAAAACCTTTTTGTGAGAAAGAGAGAGTGAAAGAGACAAAGACAGAGTACTAAGTGTGGCGATTAAGCTTAACAGTAGAACCAGATTCGTTCAACAAAACAAAGTAAAAGAGAGAGAATTTGAATGTTCATTGTCAGAGAGAATCATACGCTTGTCTAAGTTCTCTACCATTTTTGTTCCGAGTTTATTTTTAGAAAATTTATATATGATAATGACCGTGAAAATCATTCCTATTGTATAAATATAGGCCAAAGGACTAATTTCCACTCAAAGTTAGCTGATTTTCAAGTTTTTATCTTTTAATTATGAAAGTCATATTTATCTATCTATAAACGATTAAAATTAATAAAACTTTAATCCTTTAAAATTTAATCTTTTTTCTCCTTTAAACTTTAAAAATTAATAATTCCTCCTTATGCCAAATTTTAAAAAATAACATTTTTCTTCTTAAAGTTTAGTTTTTAATTTTTGGTTACATCTCCGACCCCATCATCAACAGTCTGTCCCTCTCGACGCTTCCTTTTCCTTTGGTAGTATCTCTCTCGTCACCTCCCCTCCTCTGACTAGTTATTCAAGCAGGGGAGAAAAAGTTTTTCATCTTTCCCAATAAAGACAAAAGATCTCATCTTCGTTTATAAGAAGAAGATGAGATCAACGATAATCTCATCTTCATCTTAAAAGACGATTTATTTTTCCAAATGAATGATGCATGACTATCGAAGGGAGAAGAAATGTTGAGGCAGGCCATCAAAAGAAGAGGAACCGGAGAGAGAGAGAAATCACCAGAGATGACACTAGAGGATATTGAAGTTGAACTCTAAAAAGAGAAAAATGATTTTTTAGAACTTGGTTTAGAGAAAAAAATTGTTATTTTTTAGAGTTTAAGGGGGGAAGAGATAAAATTTTAGTTTATTTTCAATATTATAGTTAAAAATAACAATTTTACCTTTAAAATTAACGAACTTAACAATATACAGATAAATAAATGAGATTTTCAAAATAAAAGAATGAAAAGTTGAGAAAACAACATTCTTTAGGTGGGAATTAGTTCTTTAGCCTATAAATATATAAACAGGGGTCTTGTAAAAAACAATTCAATTCAAAGCATCCATCAGGGATGTTCAATTTTAATAGTAATGAGTTTTGGAGCTTGTGTTGTCTGTGGGACTAGAAAGAGATTAAGACAATGAAAACCACATATAAAAGTGTTAGTGGGTCGAATCGGATCAAGTCAGCTCAAACCAATCTTGATGTGGTACATTGAGCCTGTATGCTCGGTCAGATTGACCAAAACACAAGGGTCAGGACATGACAAAAGCCCATAGAGTCATATCCTGATGCGCCTTTAATAGGTTAGTATCTATGTTTTTGTTTGTCAATTTACTAAATTATAATTTTTTAAATTTTTTATACATAATTTAAGTAAAAAACATGTACTATATAAGTAATGACACAAGAATTTAAGATTTTATATTTCATGAAATACTTATGCAATTAAAGAAAAAAATATTAAAAATTATGAAAAAATATATAAAATTAATATAAAATTAATATTACAAGTAACCTACAAATTGACTCATATTTATAAGGCTAGATACAAATTTTAAAAATTATTATCCATATAACTCAACCCACACCTGGCTTGACCGGCTCGGTTGCCACCTCTACTTATTTTCAAACTTATAATATCTAAATTTATAACGAATATTATAAAAAGTTAATATTATATATACAAAAAAATTTTATTAATTTATCTATACAAACTGATATAACAATATATGATTAAATAATTTTGACATTAGAGATTAGTGATTCCTCAAGAGTTAATTTTTTTCAATTACTGTTAAAGGTAAAATCGTCATTTAGTAAAAAAAATTTTAAAAACTAAAAATTTATCACATTTTCCTCCAAAGTTTAAAAATCTAACAATATTCCCCATCCCCCATCTAAGGTTTGAAAAGTGACAAATTCCCTCGAGGGTTTCAATCTCTTCCTCTTTAGCGAACAATGACTTCTCGACCATCGATATTCTCCCTCCCGATCAACTTATCTCTCTCTTGGTCTCTTTGTCGTTCTCCCCTGCCATTATTGTCTCTGACGAGATGAAGCAAAGTGTCGAACTTAGATTTTCTTCGAAGTTCGACACTCTTGTCACGAGAACCACGACGATCGGAAAAGAAGATGGAGAACCAAAGCCAACCAAAACCACGATGATTGGAAACGGTGAAGGAGAATCAAAGTCGATGTTCAACGAAGATAGATCGACACTCTCTGATTCTTCGTCTTCTTAACTTTGGCTCAGTTCTTGGCCAGAAACAAAGATAGATCATCGACCAAAATAGAGAGAGACGCTAGGAAGGAGAGAGAACACTGTCGTCGCCATGTCTAGTGGTCAATAGTGGTGATTGGAAAACTCTAAGAGGAAACAGTTACTTTTAAAACTTTGAAGTGGTGAAATTATTATGCTTTTAAACTTAGAGGGAGAAATATGATAAATTTTTAGTTTTTAAAATCTTTTTACTAGATGATAATTTTAACTCTAATAATAATTGAAAAAATTAACAGATGAATGAGTATTTAAGTTTTTTTAAATTAATGGATTAAAATTAAGAAAACACTAATATTTGGGTAAGAATAAATCCTTTGGCCATTAAAAAAAACGATAAACAATTATATTATTCAATCACATAGTATTTCCTCAATTTTTACAAACAATTCAAATGAAGATAATGTAACATCCCTCCCTAGAAATATTATCCACCGAAAGAGAAATATTATGAATTAATAACCAAAGCGTCTATATTTTTTTCTTTTAAAATATTTTAAAATGAACGCATCACTAAAAGTATTTAGAAATTTTTCTAAGAAAACTGAAAATCTGGAAGTGAATAAAAGATATATATACTCATATGAAACTCATCTGAAAACATGGAGTAATCATATACAACTGTACAATCATCTCAATAACGTCAAAAGTCAACAAGAACATGCGACTGTATGCATGTAATATAAATCAGAGATAACCTGCTCCAATCGGATATATCTTTGCTGACCTGACCCTGCCTTGCAGCTACCTCGATCACCTGTATCTGCAATCATGAAAGAAAAGGAAGTGAGAGATAAAAACACTAAATAAGGGAAAAGAATTAAGTAAACTATCTCATTTTCTGTTCTAACTCACTTTTGAGACTCAACCTTATTCATAACCTCCATAAGAAATCGAGGGGATAATCTAGTTTATTCTTTATTATTTGAGTCATATTTTATCCCATCTGATATCTATTTGATATATTTTGGAAGTTGACTATAGAGACTTTACACTTTTCTAAGTTTGAGCTCTTTTTCTTTCTCTCACTACACTATTTTTGGATCTAAATTTAGCTATACTATGAGCATGCTCTACTGCGAGTGGACCTTACTAGGAGTCTATGTTTTACTATAGACGTGTCTTACTGCGGGCGGTATAGTGTAAAGTGCCCCCTCATAGTTCATAACATGCATGTATGTCTTATATCTTACTAGTCTTGCTTCCATCTAAATCTATTCATAACTCACCAGTCATGCTCTTAGAACAACCCCTGAATCTTGAGCCCCAAATTCCTTTTCTTGTTTTTCTTTCTTTTCTTCTTCTTTTCTTTTTCTTTTCTTTTTCTCTCTTTTCTTTCCTTTCCTTTCCTTTCCTTTCCTTTCTTTTCTTTCTTTCTTCCTTTCCTTTTTTTCCTTCTTTTCTTTCTTTCCAAAACTGTGAATACTGTTTATTAGACAAGGCAACCTTCTTTTTCATACAATTTAACAGTCTAAACGGTTTCTAATTCATACAAGCTATATATCGTTAAAAAGAGAATTCAAAGAGCTTTCCAACAAGCTATAATAGCACTCATAATTCATTAAATAAGATAGCCACAACGTGAGATGAAATCAGTGGCAAAAAACTGTCTTCTCTGTTTATTTGGTAAAATAGTCTTTTTGGTTCATACAATATTTAACAGTCCAAATGATCTCTAATTCATACAAGTTATATATCACTGAAAAGAGGATTCAAAGAGCTTTCCAACAAGCTATAATAGAACTTATGATTCATCAGATAACACAGCCAAAACGTGGGATGAAGTCAATGGCAAAAAACTGTCTTCATTGTTTATTTGGTAAGACAGTTTTTTTGTTCATGCCATTTAATAGTCCAAATATCTCTAATTCGTACAAGTTATGTATCACTGAAAAGATAATTCAAAGAGCTTTCTAACAAGATATAATAACACTCATAATTCATTAGATAAGACAATCAAAACATGAGACGAAATCAATGGTAAAATTGTAAATATTATCCAACTCTCTGTCATGAATAAAATCACACACATAAGTATCTCAAATGGCAAAACAACATTTTTCAACTTCAAAATCATCATTTATAACATAGATCAAAAGAACCAAAAACATAAAATATGAAATATATCAAAGATAATACCCCTTACCTTATTTCAAGCCAATCTTTACAAGTTGACTCCCTCCTCCTTGTTTTGCTTCCTTTATTACCAAAATCACCTTAAATCAACACCAACCATACTAATATATTTATATAACATGCATCCAATATATATATGCATAGGTAAAGGGAAAAGAAATAGATCTTTTGGTTACCAAGGCTTTCAAAGTGCTTCCTCTTATTTTCCTTCCTTATTTATCTTCCAAAACTCTTCTAAATCACCCACTTTTCTTCAAAAACACAACAAAAACAAAAAGAAGCCTGCCTTCTTATGGAAAAGACGGAAAAAGATCGAAAAAGAGGCTTAAAAATGTTTCTTTTTGTCTTTTCTCTCTTGAGATATGGATATATATCCATATATATGTATATACAACTTTATTTTTTTTGTTTTGTCCATATTATATATATATATAAAATTGAAAATATCTCAAAACATGGTTAAAAGATATAAATACCCCTGAAACGTACCTGAGGATATTACAAATAAACTCAATAATTCAGTATTGCTAAAACTTTCTCTCCTCTTATTAAAAAATAATTACAAACTTTATATAACAGTTCTAAAATTACAAACTATTGGATAAGCTGGGAATTAGCAAACACTGCTTTACCTAATAGCCATTATGAGAAACTTATGATCTTCCATATACAATATGATAGTTAAAAAGAAACAATTGAATCCACAACTATGCTCGAACTTAAACAAGGTAAATCATCCCAACCTCGAGAGTCGATGCCCGGGGAATTCCTAGAGCATAAGTCGGTCCCCGGGAGTTTCTTCTCAGGAAATCATACCCCAAATTTATCACAAGTTTCTTCATCAGACTTGATCCTGACTTTGCTTTAACATAGCAATGTCCTAGTATGAATGCCATTCCTGCCTCCCTCGCGTCCATCAGTTCCTGCAGCTCCTCTTGTGCGCCCAGATCAATTTGTGGACACTCTGGCACGAGAAACGTTACTCTTTTTGTTGCTTTCTCAGTGTGTTTTAGCTCCCTCATCTCGGAACAGCCTACAATTTCAGAAACATCGTCATCATCTTCACACATTTTTACACTGTCTAAATTTGAGGAAGTAGTCCCAACAACAGTCATTTTTTCTTCAGTTTCCAGATATTCTATTCCTAGATTGCTTTCTCGCCTCTCTGACCGAATAAATTCTGCAATGCTACAAATAAGGTCCTTCTCAAACTCCAAGTCATCCTTCTGGACATCACGGTACCCATATCGTGCTATGCATCTATACAGCCGGTACTCCTTTGGACCAACTCTTCCCACTAAGAACCTTTCATCAGGTCTGACATGCGGCACCGGAACTGATTTGATGCAGAGAAAGACTACAACCTGGTGGAAAGCTGGAAGGTTAGTGACAAAGTGAGAGAAAATAGCTGGGATTCCAGAAACTAACTCAGTGTGTATAAGGCCAATCCCTCGAACCCTAACAATTCCAAGACTAGGACCTAAACTCAGAAGCCAGTTGATGGAGACCTTATTTTGAACATCGAATTCATATTTCTTGAGTGTTCCATAGTGCCAAATGTACATAACAATTAAGAAGATCAATGAGAGGGCAACGGGAACCCAAGCCCCTTCGAGGAACTTAATGAGAGATGCTGAGAAGTAGAGTGCTTCGATGGAGCCAAAGAAGAATATAAAGCAGACAGCCAGGAAGATACTTTTGTGCCAGCATAGAACAATAACTAGAGACATCAGGCAGGTGGTCACCAGCATTACAGTTATAACAGCCAAACCTGTTTATAGATGCAGTGAGATTAAACATTAAGATCATTAATAAATCTCTTCATGCATTATGTATTTGTTTAAACAACTGGTTAAAATCCATCATTAACAATGATTAAAGAGCTGAAAATAAACATCTTGTATATTATGCAGTCTTTATATGTTCCAGAGACATAAAATGTGTTACTAGAAAATTTGTTTGTATGTGTAGGTGCAAGCAGACGGGGTTTGATGATGACAGTACCTGATGCATTCCCCATGTGTTTTGTGTCTCTAAAACCAACAGTAACAGCCAAGCATAAAAACATTAAAGTCCAGTTGATCTCCGGAATGTAAATCTGGCCATGTATTTTGGAAGATGTGTGGATAATTCTGACCTTGGGGAAACAACCCAAAGCGGAGCATTGCTTGATTATTGAGAAAGTTCCAGTGATGATGGCTTGACTTCCCACAACTGCTGCAAGAATGGCTATAGCCAGAACAGGCCATCTTATTTTCTCTGAAGAAGAAGAATAATTTTGCTTTGGTTTAGCACAAACCGTGAAATTTAAATTGATTATTTATCATCTAAGAAAGCAGTTAAAACCTACCAGGTACAGATACATAGAATCCGATCCAGTAATAACTCTTAATAGAATGATGCTTGGAAAGATAAGCTGCTTGGCCCATATATGCTAAGATTAAAGATGGGTAAACCACAAACGTGAAAGCAATCTGCATGAGGATTTTATAGTTAGTGGAATTGCTATATATCATCAAGGCATCTTCTGTGAAATAATTCTTTATTTGATTTATCATTATCAGTGAGGAATATAAACACACCCCAGTTTTACTTAAGCATGATGCATGGAAGTCAACTTCTGGTATCTCTCGATACATTTGAAGGATTAGTTATTCTAATAAACCTAATCTACTATCTTCATTGGTAACAGTTGTTATATAGCAGTATCAATAACTCCACTTCTGCAATTATGATTAGGCTATGCAAATCATCAAAACTGACTATTTAGGCAGCTGACCGTGTTTTTAATTCTGTTCCTCAACCTGGTTTTACTCAAGCTAACAATATGCTTATGCAACTAAGTTCAGTATTTTTCGTTATATATTAGACAAATGTAAATTTATACTGGAATTTACAAAGATGATTATGCTTTTAATTTTTTAGAGCAGATTTAGGATGAACAAAGGATCTACATGAATAAACAAATCGATCACCTTAATTGACAACTGTGAGAAGTGCCCAAGATCAGCAAACATAGCTTCTGAACCTGAAATTTAGAAAAATGATTTGTTTAAGAGTAGATATAAAAGGTGTATTACATCAATGTTGAGCAGATAGTTCACTTGAAATGCCCTTTGTACCTGTTATACACAACAGAATCCCACCCAAGGACATCCAACCTCCCTTCTGAGTCTTCTTCAAAAATTTGTACATATAATGTGGGGAGAGTGCCTCGTATACATGGGGATTCCAGTAGAAAATGTTGTAGACACCGATTGCACTGATGCATAGAAGCCATGTAATCACAACAGGGGCAAATAAAAATCCCACTCGATGAGTCCCATAATGTTGAAGGGCAAACAGAAACACCAGTATTGCACAAGCAACAGGGACTTCAACATCTGCAGTATCAACAAACTCGTATGGAAATAGAATACCAAGCACAAAATTAATAACACAAGCTTTCTGCTTCTCTAAAACTAATAAACATTTAAGATTTTCATCAAGGAATAGAAACAGATGAGCGTAGAACTTCTTCTACACATAGCAGATCTTCACACACATATGCACAAACACATACATATATACACTGCTATGGACATAAACCTGTTACGTGAAAACATAAATGGCTTACGTTTATGTGATGCTTGTTTTAACAAAAAACATATGTTACCATTTATCAGTTTATAGTGTTTGGTTCGATCCTGGGGGTTTATTTTACAAAAAACATTCTGATCCGGCTAACATCTACTTTCTAGACAGAAACAAAAGTAAAATCTGTGACAATACCAGGAAACTGTGCTCCCATTAATCTTGAGCCATATATTGCAGGTGGACTTTCCACGAACTGCCAAATTTTAAGATATAAAATGAATTTGGCAATATCTTGTTGAACAATTTTACTAGTATTAATGTAATAACTATTCGATCAAGTGTATTTTAAGCTCGTTTCCTCATACAAAGACATTATAGTGTTAAAGGTAATATTTTGTAATGAAGAAGAACCTCTTCGAGCACAATGAATTCTGCTTTGCAAACTCTTTCAAGTGTATCAGGACCAAGGAATGGCCTACTGAAGAGCAGATACGTTAACAGGCATATTAGAAGGTAAACATAAATTTCCTCAAAAGTGAATTAAAACACACAAGCTAGAGGGAACATGCAATTGAAATATCTTAACATAATAGGGTTGTTTGTTGGTTTTAATCAGAGATAATTTGATTATATCTAAAATCTTAAGTGATTATGCAATGTTTGTTACACCATGACATGATAGTCAGTGGAAAACTTGTTCCTTACAAACACAACGGAATTGGCAAATATGCATGTAGGATCAAATTCCAATAAGTCAAAGACACAAAAGATCAAATCCCACTAATAAAAGGATAATTAGGTGCTCCAAAACAAGTTGATTATACACAGGAATCGTGTGACAATTAAAAATTCTGTTGATCATCTAGAATTGGTATCTGAGTGACAACAGCAAACAAAGAACGATAATGAATTCCCTTTAATATTTCAATCACTACCATCCCCTGGACATTTACAAATCGGCCAGAGCTCGGTTATTTAAATTTATGTATGTCATGGGTGACTTCAAGTCATCCCTCTAAAATAAGTCAAAAAGTCCAGTACCTAATGATTCCAATTAAATAAATGAACTAACTGAAGCATATAATGCTAAAAGATTATATATTTTATTCAGATTTCAGAACCTTACCCAAATTAAAAACCATTTTTTTCTCCACCTCATAAAGAAAACTTAACTTTAACAAAGATAAAACTTTTTGGACTCAACTTTCTAATTTATTCAATAAAACTTCTTTTCAAAGCCACATGGTGATGACTGGAATCTTACTTTATTATAACCTGGCAACTATAACTTGACCTTCCACATCATAATTAATAGTATTATAAACTTGAGGGTGATTTGAGTCTTGATTAAAGTAAAGTTTATTATTAATTATATGAGTAGGGACCCCAAAAAAATGCCTGCCTCCACTATTTGGTATTATCTGATTGTCCACTAATTACGTCTAGATGTTACAAAAAGATGAAGCACAAGATTTGCAAATTGCAAACATCAATATCCGAATGTATATCAGCAAATATGATATCTAGATACATCCCAAATCTGTTCCCTTTGCAGCGTATAAAGGATAGAGATGCTAAAGAAATTAACTTCAAGATTATCCAAGCAATCTGCTGAATCAGCCCCACAAAGTTGGTTTCACTTAAATCATTTTTTCATGCTATATTTCCCAGTTGCCAAATCAACCTAAGAAATTTGTTTTTCAACCTTACTTTCATTTAAAGATGGGTGATTTTCTGAAATATTGAGAAGGTGTTTATACCCCTCAAAAATGAAAATTTACTCTTGGAATGAAAGAACAAACAATTGATAGAAACACATTGGCTCAAGATGAGAAACTTACATTGGTGTTGTTCCTTTGACATGGAAAGTTCCAAGCCGGATACAGCAGAGAAAACTGCACATAGAACCAGAACAAAAACAATTCCCAGCAACTAAAAGACCAAATATTCGTCTGAAGTCCAAAAACAAATAATAATAAAAGATCAATACCAGAAATTGCAGGTGTAAGAACCCCATCTCCAATGACCATACAAGTTCCAATCAAAGCCAAAATAAGCAACACTTTTTGCAATAACTTATGCTTCTCCAAAGTGGATTTCAAGCGAGACCCAGCAAGGCTCTTATTATTTGAAAAGATCACGTCTTTATTGTACTCTGATAACTCTTCATCTGCCAACTGACAATTGGGCAAGGAACCAACTCTGGCATGCCTACACAGCAATGAATAAAGAGCAAATGTGCCACCTTCACCGTTATCATCAGCTCTAAGCACAATAAACACGTATTTCACCAGTGGTATCAATGTTAAAGTCCAAAACACAAAAGATAACACCCCATAAATCTCCTCATTAGTCTCTGAATGTTGTATATCCTCAGCAAAAGCGCTTTTGTAAACATATAAAGGAGAAGTACTTAAATCCCCATACACAACACCTAAACTCTGAAACGCCAAAGTTAACACTGTCTTCCATGAATCTTTCTGCAAGAACATGAATTTACCAAAAAAAGAAAAAACTGTGAGTTAGAAGATGATTAAACCAACAAATAAAAAAGATTGTTGCCACATGTCATACCTTGACTGGATTATTACTGATGACACCTTCAAGATCCATCACTGACTACCACTGAATCACTGACAATCCATTTCTGAAGCAACTTGAAGCTTAAAACAGACAGCCCAAATAGCTTATCACCCTCCCCACTTGAAGCTTAAGACGGACAACCCAAACAGCTTATCACCCTCCCCACTTCAATTCAAGCAAGTGGAAAAAAAATTCTGGAATGAGAAAGGCTAGTTTCATTTTAATAAAAGAGAATACACAAAGTAGTTAAAGAGTCAAGACCCACCAATGTAGACAAATAAATAACAAACACGAAACACAATAAATGAAAATAGAGAATAGTTTTGGACTTGCAGCTATATAGAATATAGAAATATATAATCCTACTACCAAATATGAAAGAGAGAGAAAGAGGGCAACTTTGCGTTGTATGTGAAATATGAGTTTTGTGTTCTCTTTTTTATAATTATTCTTTCTTTATTACACAATCGTTTTGAGGTTATCTTCTCCACTTGGGTATGATTTTGGCTTATTCACTTTGAAAGTGAATAAATAACAAAGTTTTTTTGTTTTCGAGTGGAAAAGTGCTTTGTGATCGAGGCATGCACTAGCTGAAAAAATCTTTTATCATCAGACAGACCTAACACACACCACTCAAAACTCTAAAAAAACTTCTCTTTGTGTTTCTGCTTCATCAATCTCACAAATCCTCGTTGGTTTCAAACAGCTGTCTCCGTAGCTCAGCATGAGTTTGACCCTGAGTTTCTCTTTTTTCTTTTCATCATTATGAAAAACACCAAACGCCGTTAAAATGTTTCAGTTTTCTGTTGAAGAGAGGACCTCCAGACGCCAGTGAAACATATTTTAAGGAAACATTTTATGTGTGTTTTTCTCATTTAAAATGAAATTGTTAGTAACATGGATACATATAAATATCTGCAGGTATAATTCAGTGTATTGTTGGTATATGGGGATATCAATTTCAGTCCGGATTTAAAATTTTTGACCATCTTCGATTCAAAAAAGGAATTCTTTGACAGAAACAACCGAAAAGATAGAGACAACGGTAAAAAATATTTTCGTAATTGAAGACAAGAGGCTTCACCCCGATCTTGTTTCTATCTCTATTCTTGTTCTTATTCTTTTATACTAAATTATATATTTATAATTTTATATTTTTTATATTTTTATTATATATATTAAAATAATTAATATATAATATTTATGATATTTAAAATTATGGTTTGATTTTAATTTTAATTAATTTTATTATTTAAACAATCACCTTTGTCTCTGTAATAAAGATAGATAAGAAACAGTGATCTATAACCCCTACCGGATATAGACGGACCGACCCTCCAAGTTGGGACCCCTACTTGTATGACAAAGTTTTATGTTGACACGACCACACAAGACATTTGGGTGGTCCAGATGATGAGAGAAAAAGCGAAGAATTAAATGATATTAATAAGCGGTGGTTTCAAGATGATTTGACCCAAAAATGTAACCACCGATTTACACTTCAACATTATTATTGAGAGCTCATTAATTAAATAATTTTAATCAATATTTTTTAAATTAAATCAATCATTAAATAAATAATTTTATTAATTTATAATTTAATCAATTTAATTTAAAATTGATTAATTTAATTTATTATTAAATTATAATAAATTTTTTAAATAATATTATATTAATCAATAAATTTTATTTAAAAATTTACAAAACAATAAAATTAATTAGAATACTTAGATGTATAATAAATAGAATATATCGTTTTTGGCACTTAAAATAATAATTTAGAAAAATTTTAAACTATTTTATATTTTAAATTAAATCAAATTAAATTGAAAAAATATAATATAATTTAGTTTGATATGAATTATAGGTTAAATCTATTAAAAATAATTTATTTTCAAATATTTTCTACCTAATAAATAATGTTAAATTATAGTTTTCAACATATAAAATAAACGTTTCAAATAAGAATTAAATACAAATGAAAATGAAAAATAAATCTCTAATTTATTGTATTTTATTCAATTCTTTAGAAATATAACTATTATTTTTAAAACTATTGAAAACTATATTAAAATTTTAAAAATACCCTAAAACTTTTTTCAAATTTTCAAGTCTTTTAAAAAAAATCATTAATACCTCTAAATTTTAAAAAATTACACAAATACCCTTAAACATACGATTATAAATTATTGACACTCGTATTTACATTTGAATTGATTTTTTTTATTTTTAATTAAAATTAATATAAATTTGGATTACAAAAAATATTTAATAACATTTTTAGAACAAAGTGTTATTTACCCTAAAGAAGAGTTTTTCTATCTTCTCAATAATTTAATAAAAATTTAACAATTTTTTTAATAAATTTAATATATGAGTGAAAAAAATGATTTTTTTTAAATATAAAAAGTAAGAATATATTATTTCATCAAACTTACGGTGGAAAATAGTCATTTTGCCTTTATTTAATTTATAAAAATATGGTTTACGGTTTGACTTAAAAATCGTTCAAATCATAATTTAATTTGTAAACTTTTTTTAATTTATCAATTCAAATCAAGTCATTTTATAAACTAAACTAAATTATAATTTTTGAATAATTCAATTCAATTTTACTATTTAATTTGAATTATAATGAAAGGTCGAATGACAAATTTCCGCTTGAAGAAAAAAATTCTTCTCATTTTAAATTTAAAAATATCATCCATCAATCCATTTTGTTAAATTTTGTTAATTAAATTTAGTAAATTTTTGATAAAGTGAGCAAAAAAAATATAAATAAATTTCATTTTTACTGAACTAAATAATGATTACCCAACAAATTTATAACATTTTTATGTCGACGAGGCTGGATTCTTGTTTTGGTGGCCGATGACTATTCCTTAACAAATCTGCCACTGTATTGACAATCGTTTACTTTCCTGCAAGAGGGAACTCTCGTACTTTCCCGCGGCAAAGATTCTATCAACCCAACCCTCAGCTCTATTCATAAAGATGATATTTTATTATTAAAATTAAAATATTACCTTAAAATAAATTATTTAAAAAATTATTAAATAAAATATTTTTATTCTAAAAAATTAATAAATAAAAATATAACTATAATAGAATAATTATTATTTATATTATTTAAGATAAAAATAATAATAAAATTATTATTTATATTATTTACTATATTATTATTGATTTTTTTTTTATTATTGTTATTGGACAAACACCACCACTAGCAACAACCCACTGAAGCCCAGGGCGGTATTGCCACAAAAACCAAGAGATCCCTTCCCTCCGTCCGACTCCACCTAAAAGGAAAAGCTCAACTGTGATTATTTCATAGGTTCGTCAATCTTATGATATCTTGAGAGTTGCCTTCCTGCATCTGGCGGTGGAGTGATTCTTTTGTCATCAATGATACTAGTGGAGGAGGTCAAACCTCGTGTTCGGAATCTCTTCAATATTGGGAAAGCGGAAAAGATTATAGTATGTAAATAACTTCTTAAGGGTGTGTTTGGTTGGCGGTAAGATATATTACCTTGGTAACCTATCTTTTATTCTCTTGTTTGGTTTGTCAGTAATAAAATATTACAGTAATCTTCTATTACCAATGCTGACGTGACAGGTAATATAGGTGATAATCTGATTACCACCTTCACCTTAGGTATTTAAAGATTACTGGGGTAATCTTGAGTTTATTATAGAAAAATTATTATTTATTAATTTTTTGAGATAAAAATAAATTTATTTTTAATTAATATGACAAATAATATAAAAAATATTTAAAAATAATTATATTCAAGGGCATTTAAATAAAATAATTTACTAGTAATCTTTTATTACCTTTAACCAAACACAATAATTATTTATACCTATCAAATTTTATCAAACATAGTAATCATTTATACCCAGTAATCTTCTAAGTAATCTATCTTCAAGGTAATCTTTCTATTTTAGTAATCAAATATTACCCAAATCAAACGCCCCCTAAAGGTAATAAATAATTATTTGGTCTATAATAAAAACTTAAAACAAACCATAAATTATATATATTTGGAATTAATTTGAATTTAAATAATAATATATTATATTAAATAATTTTTAATTAAAAATAAAATAATATTCTAATATATAATAAATTAGTTTAGTATTTATTTTATGCAAACGTATCCCATTTATTATTGGATCAGCACCCTCTCTTATCCAATCCTCCACAGCAAGTAAAGAATCTCCATCAACATGATAGATCTATACGTCATCATCATCATCTTTCAAAGAGTGGCCTAGAAAATTTCAGAAACATAACGAATGGACCCGCAACTTTGTTGGTTTGTAAACATATTAGGGAAAATCATCATTTCCCACGCATGTTTTGGTAAGATGACGAATATATATTTATAATAAATAAAAAATTTAAACACCTATTTAAGTTTTAAACTATTAAAATATATTCATAAATTTTTTATTAAAATTAAGGGGTAAAATTATTATTTTATCAATAATATTAAAATAATTAAAATTATATTTCATTTTTCTTCTTTAGTTTAGAAAAGTAAATTTTTTTTTCTTTGATTAAATTTTAAAAAATTTGTTTTTCTCTTTTAAGATACCAGCCCTGAAACCTGTCACTTTCTTTGATGAATAATAGACTAATGACAGAGGAACAAGACAAGATCATTTAAAAGATGATTTCTGGATAACGATCGTCATCTAACGATGACGACAGTCATCCAAATCTAGATGACAAATGTCGTCTAGATCTGGATGATAAATGTCATTTAGATTTAGACAACACTTTGTTATTTAGATTTTTAGATGATACTTGTCGTCTAATAATATATTATGTCGATCGTTGGTGGTCAGAGGGAGGGATAAAAAAAAACTCGAAGATTTGAGAGGACGGAAAGGGAAGTCATTTTTTAAAATTTAAAAGAGAAAATAAAATAATTTTTTTAATATTATTATTAAATAATAATTTTAATGATATATTTAATATTATTTAAAAATAAATAAATTTTTAAATTTTTACTCTGCTATGAATATATTATTTAGATTGAGATAAAACTACTTTGCCCAACATATTATTGGCCAAGGACCCACGGGATCCCATTTAGGTTATATCACCAACATTAGAATCTTACCAATCCTCTCACGTGCATTTCGCTTTATGATTAACCACATATTTAATTAACTTTTGAATTTGTCTCCCACTGTCAGATTCACCCACCTAATTTTTTTGGAAAAACAAATTCAGGCATAATTTTCTTCACAATTTAATGGGATTTAGATAAATAAAAAAAATGAAAAGGTCAAAGGACTTGTTTCGACACGCTATAGTAAAAATTTAAAGTCTTATTTTTTAATTTTTAAAAATTTAAATATTCATTAATGAAATAATTTCAATTAAAAATTTCAGTTATAATTAAAGATAAAATTGTTATTTAATAAAAAAAATTAAAAAATTAAACTTTTATCATATTTTCTTTCTCAATTTGAAAATTTCATAATCCCCCCGCCCCCACCCACCCCCAAATTTTCCTTCAAAATTTGAAAAATAAGAATTTCTCTTAGAGTATTTTTCTCTTTTTTTGTAGACAATTAGTTGTCTCTGACCATTAATCGTCCTCCCTCCCACTTTATCTCTCTCTGGGTCTCTCTCCTTTTCATCTTTGGCCATGGATTGACAAAAATCATCTAAAAATTTAGAAGATTTTTATCAAGATAATGATATCCAAATGAATCATTTGGATAATAATGAGTCTAGATGAAAATTATCTAGATTTCTAGACAATTTTCATCAATTTGTGGTTGAAGAGGAAAAGGAGAGATAAGATAGGAGGGCGGACGGCGATGACAAAAGAACGCTGGATCATCATCAAATAAAAGTGAAAAAAAATTCTAGGGGAAAATTGTCATTTTTTATACTTTGGGTGGAAAAATCTTTTGGCCGAAAAGGATCTACAAGGTTACTTGCGGACTAATTCAAAATTGGGCTTAATTGAGCCTGTACTTATGCGGCCCAATTGATGCTTGGGATCCATAAGAAGGATCCGATGAATAATAATGAATAAAAAATATCAAATAATTTGTCAAGTCAACTTAAGGAAGAGCTTTTGCTTCCGAGTTCCAAGATCCTTCTTGCCCATTAAGTTGACTTTTGACTCCATACACCAAAGACTACGCTTTCCCTAACACAGCCATAGATTTAGATGCTGAACTAGAGGAGTAAGTAAAGCAGAGTGAAAATGGAGATCAACAATAACAAAATTCTAATGAGAGAAAAGCTAGACTTCTTTGGAATAATCAAAGAAACCATCAAATTACCTTTCAGAATTCCCACCTTCATCATCTTTTTTCTCACTGCTTTCTTCCCTTTTTTCTGCTTCTTCCTTTTGCATGAGATAATTTTCCAGCACAACTTGATTCAAGCTCTCAAATTCATGTCCAACGATTCTCCTTGCTACGAATTTGATTTAACGTCGTGCTATTCCAGGTTAACCTTTCATGCCATCCGAGAATTGATTGGAAAAATTTCAGCAAAAAATCTCATTTCATTTCTCTGGTTCTTGGGTCTCGTTCATCTTGTCGACCTACTTAACACCATCATCACAGTTTCTACAGCTTCAGAGATTTACTTAAAAGATGAGAATGAATCAACGAGTTTGAAGGGCATAATCAGGAAAACGATAAACAAGGTGAGTTTCAAAGGCACATTGATCACATCCATCTGCGCTCTTCTATTAACTTCACTTACATTGATCGGCTTGTTGACCTTGTCAATAAACTTCTACGCTTCAACAGTTGTGTTCTTCAACATCATATACGGGTTACTGATCATTGTTTTTCTGGCAAAATCCATGGAGTGGACTGCGATATGGAATATGGGGCTGGTAATTTCGATCCTGGAGGAGAATAAACACGGCGATGTGGCGCTTGGAGTCTCTGCATATCTGAGTAGAGGCAGCAGAAAGCGAGGACTTGTGCTACAGTTTATGTTCTCGGGTTGGAGTTTTGGGTTAAGAATATTGTGTATCTTGTTTGGGTGGCGAAATGGAGGAAGCAAAAATGTGATTGAAGTCATTGCTGCACAAGTCTGTGTGAATTGTCTGTGGAATGTGATGAAGTGGGTGGCTTTTGTGATCTATTTCTACGACTGTAAAAAGAGATTTCTTGAGAAAAAATTTGATGGGGCTGAGGGAAAAGCCTGAAGCTGAAATTGGGAAATTAGATGAAAAGTGTTTTATTAAGTATTTGTGTAACCGATTAGTAATAATAATTAATTTATGCATTCAGATGATGTTGTTTTATTTATTTCTGGGCCTCTTTGCTAAAATAAAATTATGTACGGAGTGAAGTCACATCAATTAAATTTAATATTTTATGAAGTCACAAAGGTTCGAGGGAAAATACAAAGAAAGAGTGAAGGGACATGTTTAGGGGGTGTTTGGTCGATGTTTTTTAAGGTTACTTTGTTAACCTATTTTTTATTCTTTTATTTGATTTATTAGTGATAAAAGATTATAATAATTTTTTATTATCAATGTTGACGTGACAGGTAATATAGGTGATAATCAGATTTCTACCTTCACCTTAGGTATTTAAAGATTACTGAAGTAATCTTGAGTTTATTATAATTATATTATTATTTATTAATTTTTTGAGATAAAAATAAATTTATTTTTAATTAATATGACAAATAATATAAAAAATATTTAAAAATAATTATATTTAAAGATATTTAAGTAAAATAATTTACTAGTAATCTTTTATTACCTTTAACTAAATACAATAATTATTTATACCTATCAAATTTTATCAAATATAGTAATCATTTATACCTATTAATCTTCTAAATAATCTATCTTCAGGTAATCTTTCTATTTTGATAATAAAATATTACCCAAACCAAACGCCTCTTAAAGTAAACACTTTGCTTTTCTAATTATATTCTATATATTAAGGTGGCAGACCATATAGTTTACATTCTCATTTTGTCCTTCCTGTTTCTGATTTATGAGGTTTGTCTTCGGTTTCCTGCTGAATTTTCTTTTCTTTTCTTTTATGACTAACTACAATTCCCTCCCCACTGTCTTTCTCTCTCTCTTTCCTTCCATCCTAGAATTCACAACGCTGCTGTTTTCTACTCTCCTTCATTTCCAGTGGTGAAAATCTCGTCTACATAACTTTGTTTCACCCTTGCAGCAGAATCCAAACAGTCTTCCATTATTCCCCTCTTCCACCCCAAAAACCTCCCTTCTTCTAATAATATATCAACTCCCTCCACCACCAATCCTGGTGCCGTCCGCACTGCTCAATTCCTCTATTGGCGCTACAAAATACTCGAACTACGTCTTCCTTGCCTCATGTATCATCGCTCTCTTCATTGGCCTGCTCTACTTTTTATATTCCAATGGCAAGGCGTGAGGGCTGTTTAGAGAGAGACACTAATTCGGGTTTTTATATGACCTTCTTTCGCTCTGTTGCTGATCTATTTTATACGCTTCATATTTCTTCTATGAAGTTCATGACCGCTTTTGTGTCACCCAGTTCTAGAGTTTTTGGGAGGGGAGAGTTGGTTATGGATCCTTATGGGACTTCTATGGGGTGTTTCAGGAAAGATTTTATCATTGATCTTGCTGCTGCGCTTCCTTTGCCTCAGGTTCGAACTTTCTTTCTTATGTCCACCATTTTCTGGATTTCTTTGCTGAAGCTGAGGGTTTTGCAAATTTTTTGTTTGCACTTGTGATCTGGTATGTAATTCCTGCAATAAAAACCAAATAACCAAATCTAATGACAACTCCACTCTGGCTCTCATTGTTCTTGCGCAATAAATTCCCAGACTATTTTTCATCTTCCCTTTGAACCAAAGAATCATCGAAACTACAGGGGCTGTTGCTAAGACTGCTTGGTCTGGAGCTGCCTACAATCTCCTTCTCTTCTTGCTTGCCAGCCATGTAAGAATCAGGTCACCCCTTTGTAACTCTCTAGTCAGGAACACGATTAATCACCATTGAATTCATCACATTGGAGGATCGATATGATTTCAACTTTCTTTTAGTTTCAAAAACTCAATTCCTACTGCTGGTGCAGGTAGTTGGAGCAACTTGGTACTTATTGTCCATAGGGCGGCAATTCGAATGCTGGAAAACAGAGTGTTCAAGGGAGAATAAGTCGAGAATTCTATGTAATCTGGATTTTCTTGATTGCAGGTCTGTGAATTCGCCTGAACGTAATAACTGGCAGAATATCACCAGAATGCGATCCAGCTAATCAAAAAGTTTTCAATGGTTAAACAGGATGGTTTTTGTTTTTACTGATTCAGAATTAGCAAAATTGAGAAATTTTGTTGTTTTTTTTCCTTGTTGAAGAAATACTTGCAATCTATGACCGTGAGATTTGAAGAATGGAGAGTTAAGCTAAGAGATACGGAGGATGGATGAAGCACCGCCAATTGCCTGAAGATTTGTGAGAACGTGTTGGACAGTTTGTTCAGTACAAATGGCAAGCTACAAGGGGAGTCAACGAAGAATCTGTTCTGCGTTCATTACCGTTGGACCTCCGTCGAGACATTCAGCACCATTTATGTATTGCTCTTGTTCGCCGTGTAAGTTTTTCTTCTTCATTAGGACTAAAACATGCAACGAACCATTTTCAATTCTTATTCTTATTCTTTTCATTCTTAAGGTTCCATTTTTCGCCCAAATGGATAACCAGCTTCTTGATGCATTTTGCCAGCGTCTCATGCCGTCTTTCAGCACTCAAGGTACATACACTGTTCGAGAGGGCGATCGAACGAGATGCTTCTTGTAATCAGAGGAAAACTTGAAAGCTCTATAACTAATGGAGGAAGGTCTGGTTTCTTCAACTCCATCACTCTAAGACCTGGCGATTTCTGTGGTGAAGAGTTGCTAAATGGGCCTTAATGCCTTGCTCTACACACAACTTGCCTTCTTCAACTCGACAGTGAGAGCTCTTTGTGAAGTTGAAGCTTTCGCCCTTCAAGCGGAAGACCTCAAATTCGTTGCACGTCTGTTCAAGAAGCTCCACAGCAAGAAGCTGCAGCATGCCTTCAGATACTACTCTCACCAATGGAGAACATGGGTTGCCTGCTTCAGACAATCTGCTTGGAGAAGGTTTAAGAAGAGGAAGACGACAAAGGAACTGATTCGAAGAGAGGGTAGCTTCTACTACAAGCAAATTCCTGACCAAGCTAACTATTACGTGGATAACGTAGCTGATGGAAATTATGAGTATGGCCATGGAAGTACTGGTGGTAAAGCAGCAGCTAAACAGAAAGCGTCAGTTGCAGGGGTCGATGCTAGTTCTGGTAGCTTAAAGATACCAAAAATGTTTAAGCCAGATGAGCCTGATTTCTCTGTAGACCATGTTTAGTTAGTACAAGATCTATGAAAAATTCAAGAATAGATAGGTTTTATGTGATGACATTTTAACCTTATAACCTCAAAACCTTCTGAAACATAGGAAGAGAAAGGGATCCAATGTAATTTGTGACACGATTTGTAGATATGAAGTTATGTTTAACAAAAAGAGAGAGAAATAAGTTTCTTTAATGTTCTTGTTATGAAATGATAGCCCTGGAAAGAAACTAAACCAATTCTATCATCAATGGGGAAAAATATTGTTCGAATTTGCATAATTATTTACAACGGGCACTAAATTTCAGTCTTCAAAACTTGTCTCTTGCGGATTGTAAATTTAGTCAGTCGAAGTTTCAGGAATAGAAACTTTAGCTGTTGTTAGTATGCCCGGGTCTCCTCTAATGCCTGGAGCAAGGTAGTCAACCCGTATATCATATCATATATTAAAAACCTAATTTTTTGTATCATATCATATGATATGATACATTTTTTTAAAAAATAATAATAATAATAATTGACACATTGTCATTTTGAAAAATATCATAAATACTTCTAAAATTTAAAATTTTTCATCTACACTCTTATTGCATCATAATTTTTTCTAAAAAAGTGTATTGATTTGTATAGATAATATATATTATATCGTAGAATATATTTATTGTATTGTGTTAACTTAATATATCTTATAATACGTGTTATTTTTTATTTATATCATATTATATTATAAAATATATATCATATATCGTAAGACATTGATTATTATATTTGGATTAATGAGATTTTTTATTGCTTACAGAGGGACCAATATCGACCTCCTTGCTAAGCCCATCTTTTTAGTCTCTTTTGTCTTGATTGGAAAGTAACTTTAGCACCCACTTCATTGACTAGTATGGATAGCAGATAGTTAAATACACATATTTTATAATTAAATTTTTTTATTGAATATGAAAATAAATTTTAAGTGTAATTAAGGTTTTTTTTTTTTTCTGCTAATAGAATTAAAGTGGTTTTCCTTATTTTATTGATCAAGCTCAAGCGACATTTGTAAGGGGTAAAAGAAATTGAGATAAAATTCTTCTTTGTTAGGACCTCTTTCCTAATTATTATAGGCCTTCTTTGAAACTCAAGAATTGTGCTATGTGCTATTAAAATTGATTTAATGAAAGCCTATAACTTAGATGAGACTTCTTATTGCTTGGGCTCAAGGTGTTAGGCTTTCCTCAAAGAAAGATTGAGTGGATTGAAGCTTGTGTAATGGCCCCTAAGTTTTCAATGTGTGTTAATGGTGAATTAGCGGGTTTCTTTGAGAGTTTAAGAGGCTTAAGGCAAGGTGATCCAATTTCTCCATGTTTTTTTTTGTCATAGTAATGAATGTGCTCTCTACCCTCCTCTCTAAGGTAATGGAAAACAAAATCTTCAAATTCCATAAGGTTTGTGAGGGAATAAAGATAAACCACTAGGGTTTCGTGGACGATTTCATGCTATTTTGTGGAGCGTATAAGGCGTCTATTAATTTTTCTATGGAGGCTTTTAAAAAGTTCCAAATGTGGTCTGTATTTATCGTTAATGTGGCTAAAAGTAACATTTTCTTTGTAACGGGATTGAGCATAGAGATAAAGAATCTTTTGAAAAGAATTACTGGGTTTGAGGAAGAGTCTCTCCTAATCCATTATTTTAGTGTCTCTTTGATAACGAAAAAGCTTCGTCATAAAGATTGTAAAACCCTTGTTGATAAAATTTTTGGAAGAATTGATTCCTCTTCTTTGCGGGAAGACGAATGCTCATCAAGTCAATTTTAATGAGTATTCAAGTTTATTGGGCCACAATCTTTACGCTTCCGGCTAGAGTGATTAAAGAAATAGAAGGAAATTTGAGGGACTTCCTTTGGGCCGGGGCAACCATGGAGAAAAATCAAAGCTAAAGTGGTTTGATCGGATGTGTGTCTTCCTATGGAAGAAAGGGGTCTTGGAGTAAAAAAATTGCAAAAAATGGAACATGGCTCTTATGGCTAGACATATTTGGAACTTATCGAACCCGTCAACAGGTTCGATTTGGATTAAATGGATTCATCTTAATTGCCTTAAGAATAGATCCTTTTGGGATATAAATATTCCTAAGGATTGGTCATGGACCTAGAGAAGTATTTTAAGACTTCGAGACAAGTTTTGAAGCATATAAAAATGGAAGTGAAAGGTGATAGCATTTTATCATGATTTGATAATTGACATCTTAATGGCCCTCTCGTTGAAAGGTATGGAATAAAAATTAGGCCAAAGGATTATTTCCTACCCAAACTATGCTGAATTTTCAAAGTTTCCCCTATTAATTATGAAAATACCATTTACATATCTATGACCGGTTAAATTTAACAGAACCCTAACGGCTGTAAATTTTATCTCTTTTTACCCCTCTAAACTTTAAAAACTAAAAGTTTCCCCCAGCCTAAGTTTTAAAAAATGACAGTTTCATCCTAGGGTTTCGTTTTGAAATCTCCGACGACATCTCCGGCTCCATTGCCGATGACCTCTCCCTCCCGAAGTATCCTCTCCTTCCGGCGATCTCTCTCCTCCTATTTGGATGTCTGATTGACGTCAGAGAATCCTTGGGAGACGAAGTTCTTCGTCTTCCCAGATGAAGACGTTAGTCTGGGAAGACGAACCCTGATGAAGTTCTTCGTCTCCCAAGGCTTCTTCGATGTCGATCGGATGTCCAAATGGGAAGAAAGAGATTGCCGAAAGGAGATGATGCTTTGGGAGAGAGAGACCGTCGGCAATGGAGCCGGAGATGTCGTCGGAGATTTCAAAACAAAACCTTAGAGTGAAACTGCCATTTTTTAAAACTTAGGCTGAGGGAAAATTTTAGTTTTTAAAGTTTAGGGGGGCAAAAATAGATTATATTTTAGTTTATTTTTAATATTATAGAGAAAATAACGATTTTACCCTTACCACAGTTAATTTTAACTGCTCATGGGTGAGTAAACGATATTTTTATAGTGAATAGGGGAAACTTTGAGAATTCAATATAGTTTAGGTGGGACATAGTCGCTTGGCCTAAAAATTATTATTGATTCGGGATTGAATCTGGGCGCTAAAGTGGACGAAATTGTTTCCTATGGCGAATGGAATTGGCCTCCGGTGAATACCTGGGAACTTATGGAGATTAGGAATATGGTGGACTTTAAACTGAACATGAGGGAAGATTCTGTGATTTGGGAAGAGCGTCGACGCAAAACCTTTAGGGTGAAATTGGCATGGCAAGCGGTGAGAACTAGCAAGAATAAGGTGGGTTGGAAAAACATTGTATGGTTTAAAAAGAATATACCTCGCCATGCATTTCTTTTGTGGGTTGCAATTAAAGGAAGACTTCTAATAAGAGATAAGTTGGCGCTTCTTGGAATCATAGCCCATATTGAAACCATGAACCACCTCTTTTTTAATTGCCAATTTTCCAATAGATTATGGAACCATTTGCTCAATCTTTCAGGCCTAGATTATTCTCCTATGGATTGGGAAGACTATATAGCCCTGCTAGCTACTTCATGGAAATCTCGAAGCCTTAAGATCACAATGGGAAAACTTTGTTTGGGGGCTGCCGTTTATGTGATTTGGTTGGAAAAGAATAGAAGAATTTTTAAAGGGGAGAAAAAAGATGAGAGTGCCTTTTTGGATATAATCAAGCTCTTGGAGAGGGATAAGGCCTCGGAATTTATTAATGTGGCTTTGATGGGTGTCGAATCCACCAAAAATAAAATTTTCTACTCTCTCAATGAAAACTTGTAGATAGGTTAAATAAAGTCGTATCCACAGAGATTGAGTTATTTATCTGAAATCTAACAAAATAAAGTAAGAGAGATTTTGTTGTTTCGAATCCTACGAATAAACACAAATAAATTAATTTAGAATTAAATAATTAAAGTAATCAGAAAACTAGATTGAAACAATAATAAGACGAGTTCTAGCCAAGTAATTCAGATATGGTTCAATTCAATTGATCATCGATAAAAATATTAATTTTTCCTTTTAAATAAATCGGTTATGAAACATCGAAACGCTCATTGTTCTGTTTTTCCTTAGGTGTTGGTAATTAAGAAACGTTCTTTAATTACTTCTCTTGTTTTTCAATCAGTTCTAGATACAATCTTAGAATTTAAATTGAAAACAGAATTAAAAATTAGAAAAGCCACAGATTCTAATCAACAAAATACATACGCTGTTTTTGTTTAAATTAGATTAACCTATTCCACTAACATACAATAATTATTCTACTTCACCAAACATGCTAGTCAGCCACTTATGATTAAACCATCAAACAATTACGGATTCAATAATTTAATCTAGCAAAGTTGTTTTTAATCCAAAATAAATAAGACATCTCCTATTTAATTGAACAAGACAATAATAAATAAAATCAGAAATAAATTAAATATTTAAAAGAAAAGAACGGGTAAAGAAGATCCCACAACCGTCGTAGAACCATGATCCTGATTACTCAACTAAAGAAAAGAGTTAGCCACTCATGTTTATGTTCATGGCTTCACATAAAATTAAAATAAAAATCATATCCTAATTAAAAAATAACCAGCAAAGGGTTGCAGCTATGTTTCTTTCTGAAAGAAAAGGATGCTAAAAAAAACTCAAAACCAGATCCCTAAAACAGAGAGCAATTTTCCTTTTTATAGTGTCAAGTCTGCTTTAGTCATTGAGAATTCTTTTGTGCCAAATATCCTCCAAAGGACCTGAACTTTCTCCAATTGTCAGTTAAGTCTCCAACTATGAATTTCTCAACAAATAACGAGATTCTCCCCTTTCTGCAATCAGCCATCTCTTATGTATCTTGCTGTCTTTCCGTCTTGATACGTGACAACTCTAAATTCATTTTATTTCGCATCTTTTCTCAGAATAATGCAATTAATGCCCAATTTCCTAAAACAAGCAATTAATCGAATAATTAACGAATTAAATATCACAAATCAAGGAAATTAAATGCCGAAAAATATGGAATTTCACACACTAACAGGCTTGGTCGGAGGAGGCTGATGTTGTGGCTAAGAGATGGAATCTGCCAAATTGTATCTTTTGGCTATAATGGAGGATTTGGGTGGAGTTTTTGCTAACTTGTTTTCTGTTTTGCAGGTTCCCTGTAACAAGGGCATGTTTCTTTTCTAGCTTGTGCTTGATTATTTCGAGAGGTGAAGGTTCTTTCCACCCTTCCGATCAACTTAGAAGCTCTGCATGTGGCATCAGGAGTTCGTTCTCTACTCTAGACAATTGGAAGGTCAAGTGGGGTTTCTTGAACCAGGCCCTACCTCTCTATTCTTGGCGGAGAAGAATGTTGAGCCATGGAATTTTGAAGGCAAAGAACAGCCCTTGAATGGTTATTCTACTCAAGCTAGCACCCATGATGAAAACAGATTATATTTCTTGTGCAACTTTCTCCCTTTGGATTTTTATGGAAGCAAAAGAATGCGGATATTTGGGTGCTTAGGTGCGTCTCCTCTGGGGTTTCTTGCATCAGGTCCTGGAATGTTAGAAATGCTAGATGGTGCGGGTGTGTTGGCCTTTCCCGAAGATATCCTCTGGAGCAGCGATGTAGTACCTGGAGTTTGCTTGTTGGGTTCTCCTTTGGTTTGCTGGGTCACTTTATGAAGCATCTAAACATTAATGGTGGTTCTTGCTGGTTTTGCTTGCTGGATGATGCTTCCTGGTTTTTTGGTTTGATCTCCATATTATCTCATAATTATTTTAAAATATTATTTATATTACATATTATCTTAATTAAAAATATAAGTATTCTTATTAAAAAAATTAATAAATAATAATAAAATTAAAATTATTTTAATGATATTTCAATAACTAAGATAATAAACAATAAAAAATAATTAAAATATTTTATTATTAATAAATTAAGTAAAATAATATTAATAATAAAAGATAGGTTAATATAATAATTATATAATATTGTAAACCATCCGTCCATTGTATGGTACTTATGCATAATAAATAATTACTCCAAATAAAACAAAATGTTTCACTGATTACAAAATTTTAATATTAGAGTTTTTATATAAGATTGATAAATAATTTAAATTAAAAGTAAATATATTTAATAAAATTTGATAAATATAAATAATTATTGTATTTAGTTAAATATAATAAAAAAATACTAATAAATTATTTTATTTAAACGTGTTTGAATATGTTGTATTAATTAAAAATAAATTTATTTTTCTCAAAAAATTAATAAATAATAATATAATTATAATAAAATCAATATTATTTTAATAATCTTTCAATACATAATGTAAAAATGGTATCAGATTATCATCTATATTATCTCCTATGTCAATATTGATAATAAAAAATTATCATAAAATAATGTAACGTAAATAATAAAATATATATTATCAAGATAATTTCTAAATTTTTGAAACCAAACAACCCTTAAACTTGAGGTCAAACCCACCCCCTACATTGACCATGCAGAGCTTTGAGATTATTGCACTTGATTTAAAAAAATAAAACTAAATGAATTGTAATTACCTCATCAGGAGAATAATAAATTAATTAATTTGATCTCATTTACGTTTTAATTCTAGTCTCGCTCAGCAAATTAATAAAGAATATAAATTATATATTGAAAGTTTGATAATAATAATAATAATAATTAATGAGGATTAGTTGATAACTCACAATTATTAGTGTGGAAAAATATTAATTGGGTAGACTTGGTCTTAGTTAGAGAAACTTGTCTAAACATGGTTGAATAAATGGAGAATTTTCATTATTCACAATAACTATTTTCCATCCAAATTTTAATATAAAAATAAATATTTCAAAATTTTAAATATTTATTTATAAATTAATTATTATTAAAATTTAAAATTTTTTATTATTTTCCTTAAATTTTAAAAATTTATATTTACCTTTACATTCAAACTTTGATAAATGTTTTGATTTTTGAAACCACAAAAATATGTCAGGAGTAGTCCTTTCGCTTCGTGCAGACACAAAAATCAACCAATACAGAAAGGTAGTTCATTCTCTCTCCACCTAATTGAAGAAATGTCTCCTCGTTTCATCATCACCACCCACTCCATGATTGTTGAGTTATCAACTAATCCCATTAATTATTATTATTATTAAACTTTCAAGATGTATAAATATATTTACCTTTGTTTTTTGATTTTACATCCCAATTTGTTTGTTTCAAGGGCTTGATTGTTGATGATAAAGGTAGAAAAAATAAGTTGTTTTGATGAAAATCATAGTTAAACAGATTGGTTGAGTGATGAATAACAGAGCTTTACAGCTTGTAACTCAGATTATAGTAATGACTCTTCTTATATCAGTAGTGTTGTTGTTTTTGGGAATCGGGGTATTGATTTTCATTCATATTTGTGTTGTGGGAACAACGTTAAGGAGAAGATTTGGCAATGACAGAAGTGATGAAAGAGGGAGTAATAAAAGCATGTCTCTGCACGACATAGAGAAGCTTCCATGCTTTGATTATATAGCGAAGAGTAAGGGAAGTAGTCCGGTTGATTGCGCTGTTTGCTTGGATAATTTCAAGAAGGGTGATAAGTGCAGGCTGCTGCCGTTCTGCAAGCATAGCTTTCATGCTCAGTGCGTGGACTCATGGCTTCTCAAGAACCCTATTTGTCCGATTTGTCGAAGCGAGGCGGATTCCCGAAGGTTTGGTGAAGAAAGCAGCGGTTTCAGTGGTGTTAGTAGTATTGAGTTGAGAAATCATCAGCAGCCAACAGAAAATTTACAAGGGAGTGATATTAGAATTGAGTTGGGGGAGAATAATACCCAGATGATCTCACCAAGAAGCCATGAAAATGATGATCAAATTCATGGTGGTGTTAATGAATCAAGAGAGAATCAAACAAATCTTGTTGCTGTTGGGACGTCTCATGGTGATCAACTGAGTTAAAATCTTGGTATTGTTTAAAGAGATTACTTATAAAAGTTTTAATTGGAATATATATGATCAATTGTTGTGTTAGATAATTAAACTGTGAAAGAGATTACTTATTAAGTAAAGTCATTGTTGTATCAATTTACGCAAATTATAACTAAAAGGGGTTAAGTCTTATTTTAATTTTCTGATGCTTAATCTATTCTGTTCTATTTCCACTGTGATCCTTGTTTTGAATGTTTTTTCTCCGCATCTGTCTTGATTTATATGATTTTTTCCAATAGATTTCTTGAAATGAAAGTTCCCATATTTAGTTACTGGTAATACTTATTTTGGTTTTAGAAAGCACACCCTCGGTGATAATTGTTTTGGTGGCAATGGATTTGTTGCCCCAGTGAACTATTCAAACTTTTATATGCGGGGAGTGGATATGGATCTCAAAAATTTTCTGGAATTTTGACACATGCTGTAAAAGCTGCTCTTGAAGATATATTGCTTCATATGCAAAGAATGAATGGAAATTTCAATGGGGTGGATTTGGGCTTCACCACTGGAAGTTTTAGGAGTAGCAGAATTCTGTCTCAAAATCCCTGTGAGATATTGTTGCAGTCTCTTAGAGAATTTATTTCTGAAAGGCAGGGTTTTTTACAAGAAGGTTGGTGTGTTGAATTAAGATGTTCTATGAGCAGTTGTCAACTATATGCTGTTTGCTGTGCCCCAGATGGAAAGACTTTTGAATCAATGTCTGAAGTTGCTTATTATCTGGGTTTGATTTCTAACTACAATTCTATGGATGCTGAAATAAGAACTGAAGGATCTGCTGTGCAGGAAAGGTTGGATCTATCCAAAAGAAGAAAGCTAAGAAGAGCTTTGGTTGTTAATGGTATTGAGCAAAAAAGGGATTTGATAAGTATTTAACGAGTTTTCATCCAATTGCGAACCTATTAAGATTTTCGCTTGTAGATCTAATACTATTGAGGATGGTACTGAAGCTGTGAGAGAGGAAAATAGTTTCACTGGATTTCAGCACAATAAGGTAAGTAAACACGTTGCTTGTGCTTCATCTTCTGTTCTTTAGCTTTAATTTATTTTTTTGTTCCATGTTATAGTGATGATGTGAAAGTAGGGGTTTCAGTAGTTTTTGGAATATCATAATTTTTTTCAGCTTCCTCCTAATGCCTAATTGTTGTCACACTTTTCTTTTGTGGAGTGACTTCCTGTGCAGTTTGGGGCACGTTGATGTGAGCCCTTCATATCATGACGTCAACTGGATCAGTCCTGTTGGCTATACCTTTTGGCATGATAAGATCACTGGGTCTCTTTTTATTTGTGAAGTGTCAGATGGCAGTGCTTCTGGTCCTGATTTTAAGGTCAGAAGGTGTCCATTCCAAATGGATCAACTATCCTGTTTGGGTCAAATCTTGTGCAATTCTCTGGTCTACATTGTGAAGAGAATTGCGATATTGCTCCTTATGGTGATGATTATGACATCAATATTCAGATAATTCTTCAGATCCTTGCCCTCCTATGGAGCATGATATCTTGACTTGTCTAGGAAATAGTGTAAATAAAGGTTATGGTGTTTATACATGTGATAATTTACTGCTTGATGCTAATTCCATTCACGAAAAGTCTATAAAGCTTCAAACTGATAGTTTAGAGATTTTCTGCACTTGAAAAGCTATTTGGCTCTCCAGTCTCCGTTAACACACTGTCTGAATTTCAGGGTGATGATAAGTTTGATACAACGAGCAATGTACTTCTGAAGTGGCTGGACCAGGATAGATTTGTGTTAGACACTGAGTTTGTGCAATAAATTATTGAACAGCTCCCTGGAGTTAAAGCCTGTTCACTTTACAGATTTCTGAAGGATAGAAGTTACTCAACCTCATCCTTAGCTGTTGGAAATGGACTACTGATTGCAAATAGGAAATTTGGGATAGAAGAAGAAGTATCAGATGGTTCATTTGGAATGCTCAACAAACCTCTGTTGGTTGAAGACCATGATCATTGCCCTCCTGGAAAGGCATTGTGCTTGAGGCTTCCTCACATTATTGGTGATGTTTATCAGGTAACATGTACAATTTGATGTACTGTAGTTATGCAGAACATATATATCTATACTTGGATACACAGTCAAGTTTATAGGATGTGAGACCTTGAACTTTTTGCACATCTTTCCAGGTATGGGAGTTCTTTGGGCGTATTCATGAAAGTTTGGGTCCGAAGGGACCTTTTATGTTGGAGGAACTTGAAGAGGAGCTTATCAACCCATGGTTTGATGGCTCAAGTCCTCTGGCACTGAACCCTCAAGCTTGAAAGAAAGTGACTGTATGGGTGGACAAATGCTATCCTCAAGGGAAAACCCACAGGCATTTATACAGATGGAAACTGGATCAATGAAGGAAGCAGCCCAAGCTAGAATAGCATCTGTTAATTACAGCAGATGTTTTGGTGTGGTTTTGACCAAGGCTCATAGCTTTTTGCTTGGGGCACTAATTTGTGAGCTGCAATTGTTGACTGAAACTTCTATTCTGGAGAGTTGAAATCGAAGCAGGGGAGGAAGAAAGATGCAGATTGCTCAATTTCTCCCTATCAATGAATTTACTTGGCCAGAATTAGCTTGGAGATACATCTTGGCTTTCTTATCCATGGATGTTGGCCTTGACTCTGTGGATATTACTGCTCGTGAAAGTTGTAAAGTGTTTAGCTGCTTACAAGGTGGAGGGGTGCTCTGTGGCTCACTTACTGGAGTTGTTGGGATGGAAGCAGATGCCCTGGTAAGATTGGCTCTTGATTCTTTTGTTGGTATACGCATACTCTTATTTAACGGAAATTGTTAACACATGATCTAGACAACATTATTTTAATTTGCTTGATTCCTGCCATCTCCGAGGTTGTAGATGTACTCCTATGATACAAATTGGAAGTTGGAATTGCTAGAAGGTAAGAAATTACCTTTTAAGTTTTTGCTTAACAGTTAAACCGATGCTAACATAGATTTAGAATGAAATTCATTTTTTCATAACGTGGGTTTTCGAAGAATGATTAATACGATATGTTAATAGCAGAGATTAAATTAGAATATACTTTATTTTACAGGTATAATGTATTATATGTGAATATTCTTGATGACAAATACCTTGATGGATTACTTGAATGTTCCTCCAGATCATATACAATTTCTTACTTTACTTATTTTTATGGCAATTTTGGTGGAACATTATCCCTGGAAACCCAAATGATAAAATTGGATTTCTTGCTTAAGTTTATTTTGCATAAGCCCATAATTAGGGTTGGATACGAACCGAACCGACCCCAAACATATATTTGCTCGAGTTCGGCTCAATAGAAAATTATGACAATTTAAGTTCGATTTAAGTTTGTCAAATTGAAACTTAGATAAGTTCAAATTCGATTCAGTGTTTAAGTTTCACAACATTTAATCATTCATAAACTAAAATGGTAATGATATATGAGTGATTGGAGGACACCAAGCAAATTTTGATGATCTACCAACAAGAAATCAACTCAATGGTTACAAAATATTTAACTAATATGCAATATATATCAAATAGAATAATTAGTATTATGTGATTATTATTAATTTACTTCTTTCATATAAATATCCATGTTAAAACCTGATAAATTAAAGTTAACTTGTCATAATAATAATAGCATATACAAAGAAGAGATAAAGAATGTACCCTTATGGTAAGTAGCAAAGGTCATGTCAAATCCACCTAACAATATCCATATTTTAGAAAAACAATTGGTACTGCTCTCAATGTGTATGTGTATTCAATAACAACCTCATCTACAAACCAGTTCATTTGATGACATGTTTTTTCTCTTACAAACCAGTTAGCATTTCATCAGAATAACTTGCACAATTTATTTATATCTTGCATCATTACATACAATGAAATATTATTCACTAGTTAATCAATAGCCTCTTAACAAACAAAACATGGACTGTCTGTAGTAGCTTAAGTTTTTAGCAGTGAATAAAACAATATTTCCGATACAAAATTGAAGAGTGCACAAAGCATATGCATCTTCAGAGGAAGGACACCTCAATAGTTAGAGGGCAACATGCATCTTCTATTTATAGCAAAACCCTCATCTCACCTTCCTTCTTCAGAGCTAAACAAAAAACACAAAAATCACCTCATTCCCTCAAGACTTGTTGCCATAACTATACACATCTGAAAAGAGGAAAAAAAACATAACTAATTGAGTGCATTATACATTTAACTGGTCATAAAAAAGACTAACAGAAAACTCAACTTAAAAACAATGAGAGGGCAAGAAGTGTTTCTAAAGCTATGGTAATGTTACCTCAATCTCACTATAAAACTTCAGGTAAAATAAATGAATATAATTTAAAAAAAGGGATTGAAAACCATTTCAACATACATTCAAAACAACAACCCATAGATGGGTAAACAGGGTTTTCAAAATAAAAAGACGAGAACTTGGGAAAACATCAATCTTTGAGTGGGAAAAAGTCATTTAACCTTCTCAATTATGCATTATTATATTTACGAATATTTTTATTTAAACTATTTTATTATATTTATTTATTGTATACATATGATTTTACCTTACTTATTAGTTATTAGCATATTGCTCTTTTAATTCTTTACTTTTTATTATTTTGGCCATTTAAGTTGTGTCACAAGAAAATAAATTTCTCTCTAAATAATTATGAAAGTATTGATAAAACTGACTTTTGAATAGTGAACGATGAATAAGAGTTTAGTGAACTTAATACAAATGAATTGAAATAAATATTTTATGGAGAATGGTCTATTCTCATTTGTCACATAATTTTCCAAGTAAAAACATGTTTTTTTTTGCATTTATATAAAGCTAAAAGACTATTTCCCACCTAAGGTTTGATGCAAATCCAATTTTTTATTCGTTAACTTTTGAAAATCTAAATACATACCCATTTGTTAATTTTGACCATTATATTCAGGGATAAAATCGTTATTTAGAGATTTTATTTAAACCTAAAAAAAATATTTTTTTTCCTATCCTAATTTTGAAAGCTAATTATTTTCCCCAAACTTAAATTAAAAAATTATTGTTTTCCCCCCATTGTATAGAGTTTCTAGGATTTTATATTGTAGCACCCTCAAAGTTTGAAACATTAAACTTACACCTCCAAAACTTTATTCAAACCTTTGTTTGAATAAATGCTCAATAAACCCAGCGAATTCAATATAATAAACACATCTTCATTAAAGTCATTCATTCACTTGAAATAATCAGAATTCATATAAACCATTTAACAACTGAAACACTTATACAAGGACATTAATTTTTTTTAACCCTACACAAATGCAATTTGTTGCTTAGCTTAGAATATCCAAACTTGTTATTTAGTCATTAGAAAAGAAAAAAAAAAAGATAGAATTCATAATTAAAAATATATAATAATTATAATAATAATGATAATGACGAGAAGGTCTGTTTGGAATTTAGACTGTGGAGCCGCTAAAAAACCAACTACAGGAATAAAACAATCCCCGATCTCCACTATCCAAACACCCAAACAAAACAATCTTTTACTTGCTGCTTGGTTGTCTGTACGGTCCTTTCTTGGTCCCGTTCTTCTCTCTCTCCATTTATCCATACATCCGTCAAAACCCCGCAAGGGAAAAAAAAATTCAAAAAAAAAAAAAGAGAGAACGAAATCTAAGCGGGCAATGTTTACGTTATTAATTACGAAGACGAAACTCCAACTCGGATAATGGAACTGAGCGATTCGACTCGTTCGCCTCTCGGCATCGATCTCAATGAGATACCGACCACTTCTTTGACGGAGAATCCGGCCGATTGCTGGACGGATCCTACGTCGGCGGTGGTGGTTCCAGGCGAGGAGGCTAGGGGCGGAATATGTGGCGCATGCGGAGGGCCCGAAGTGGAGGGATTCGTGGTTGTGTGCGACGGCTGCGAGCGAGGTTTTCACTTGGAGTGTGCTGGAATGCACGGGAGGCAGGCTGTTAATCTGGTTGAGTGGGTGTGTAGCGACTGCGTTGAAAGCGGAGTCAAAAGTAAACGGTGGCCGTTAGGCAAGAGAAAGAGGATTTTGGATATAAACGCTTCTCCACCTAGCGATGCTGACGGAGACGCTGCTGAGGAGCTGCTTGATGCCAGGTATGTTATGTTCGGTTTTAGCAGTGGTGAATGTTTAAGTTTGAAGTAAGTGTTAGTAGGTTTGTTTTTGGAAAAGCTAGAAGAGAAAGCACGGAACTTTATTTTAGTTCTACTTTGATAGAGTTTATGATGGTCTTTTAAGGTGAAAACCATAATATTTTGGTTACAACACTGGTTTAAGTTTGTAGCAAAAGCTAAAGAATGAAACTTTTGGTGATTTTACTGTCAGTGAGATGTAAATTTATTCATGATGAAGGGGGTTTTCTTATGAGCATAGAGCTAATCTACTTGAATGATTTTATACACACTCCAGTTATTGAATTGCAAATTAAGACCAAAGTCATGAATTTGATACATTATGCATAGATGGTGTTATTAGTTTGTTGAGGCAATTTTACTATACCGCAGACTCCAATTTTACCATACTGGGAGTTTTTTGGTACCTTATTTTGGTGGAGTCGTTGTTATATATATTTAAGCAAATTATAACTGCGAGGGGTTAATTCTTATTTTATTTTTCTCATTCTTAATCTATTCATTTCTATTTCCCCTGTGATCCTTATTTTGAATCTTTTTTCTCTGCATCTGTCTTGATATATGTGATTTTTTTTTCAATAGATTTCTTGAAATGAAAGTTCTCATATTTAGTTACTGGTAATATTTATTTTGGTTTTAGAAAGCACACCCTGGGTGATAATTCTTTTGGTGGCAATGGATTTGTTGCCCCAGTGAACTATTCAAACTCTTTATATGCGGGGAATGGATATGGATCTCAAATTCTTTCTGGAATTACATCACATGCTGTAAAAACTGGTCTTGAGGATATATTGCTTCATACACAAAGAATGAATGGAAGTTTTGATGGGGTGGATTTGAGCTTTGCCACTGGAAGCCTTAGGAGTACTAGATTTCTGTCTCAAAATCCCAGTGAGGTATTGTTGCAGTCTCTTAGAGAATTTATTTCCGAACGGCAGGGTTTTTTAGATGAAGGTTGGCATGTTGAATTTAGACGTTCCATGAACAGTTGTCAACCATATGCTGTTTACTGTGCTCCAGATGGAAAGACTTTTGAATCAATATCTGAAGTTGCTTGTTATCTGGGTTTGATTTCTGGCTACAATTCTATGGATGCTGAAATAAGAACCAAAGGATCTGCTGTGCAGGAAAAGTTAGATACACCCAAAAGAAGAAAGCTAAGAAAATCTTTGGTTGTTAATGGTATTGAGGAAAAAAAGGAATTGATAAGTAATTATTGTAACAAGTTTTCATCCAATTGTGAACCTATGAAGATTTTTGCTAGTAGATCTGATACTTTTCTGGATGGTACTGAACCTATAAGAGAGGAAAATGGTTTCACTGGATTTCAGCACAATAAGGTAAGCATGTTACTTATGTGTCATCTTCTGTTCTCTAGATTTATTTATTTATTTTTTTTGGTCTGTTCCATGCTAGTGTGATGATATAAAATTTGGGTTTCACTAATTTTTGGAATATCATAATTTAGTTCAGCTTCCTCTTAATGCCTAATTGTTGTCACACTTTTTTTAACTCAGGAGGGACTTCCTGTGCAGTTTGAAAATTTTCTTGTTATTTCTTTGGGGCATGTTGATGCGAGACCTTCATATCATGATGTCAACTGGATCAGTCCTGTTGGCTATACCTCTTGTTGGCATGATAAGATCACTGGGTCTCTTTTTATTTGTGAAGTGTCAGATGGCGGTGATTCTGGTCCTGTTTTTAAGGTCAGAAGGTGTTCATGCTCTGTGCTGTCCATTCCAGATGGATCAACCATCCTGTTTGGGTCAAATCTTGGGCAATTCTCTGGTCTACTTGATGAAGAAAATTGCAATGTTGCTCCTTATTGTGATGATTATGATAATGACATCAGTATTCAGATAATTCTTTCAGATCCTTGCCCTCCCATGGGGCATGATATCTTGACTTGTCTAGGAAACAGTGAAAACAAAGGTTATGGTCTTTATACTTGTGATAATTTATTTCTTGAAGCTAGTTCCATTCATGAAAAATTTAGAAAGCTTCAAATTGATAGTTTAGGGTTTTGGGATGAAATTGGTGAGATTTCTGTGGAAGATCATTCATCTTCATCAGCATGGAGAGTGATCTCTCAGAAGCTTGTTGATGTTTGCTCTGAGATCTTTAAACAAAAAGGTACTTTAAAGTTTTTCTGCAAGCACATTGAAAACAGAAGGGGGTCACCAAACTGGGATATGATGGGCGAGAAGGACAAAGTGAGGTTTTCTGCTCTTGAAAAGTTTTTTGGCTCTCCAGTTTCCATTAACATACTGTCTGAATTTCAGGGTGATGATAAGTTTGATGCAATGAGCAATGTACTTCTGAAGTGGCTGGACCAGGATAGATTTGGGTTAGACACTGAGTTTGTGCAAGAGATTATTGAACAGCTTCCTGGTGTTAATGCCTGTTCACATTATGAATTTCTGAAGGATAGAAGTAACTACACCTCATCCCTAACTGTTGGAAATGGACTATTGATTGCAAAAAGGAAATTTGGGATAGAAAGCAAGAATGAAGGAGTATCAGATAATTCATTTGGAAAACTTAGCAAACCTCTGTTGGTTGAAGACCAGGATCATTGCCCTCCTGGAAAGGCTTTGTGCTTGAGGCTTCCTCCTTACATTATTGGTGACTTTTATCAGGTATGCATGTATAATTTGATGTGTTCTAGTTATGCAGAGCATATATCTATTTTTGGATACACAATAGAGTTTGTAGGATGTAAAACCTTGAGCTTTTTGCATATCTTTCCAGGTATGGGAGTTCTTTCGGCGTTTTCATGAAATTTTAGGTCTGAAGGAGCATTTTACGTTGGAGGAACTTGAAGAGGAGCTTATCAACCCATGGTTTGATGGCTCAAGTCCTCTTGATAAATCTGAGAAAAAAATCCGGGGAACTGAACCTTCAAGCTTGCAAGAAAGTGACCGTACGGGCGGACAAATGCTATCCTCAAGTGAAAATCCACATGCATTTATACAGATGGAAACTGGATCAATGAAGGAAGCAGCCCAAGCTAGAATTGAATCTGTTAATTACAGCAGATGTTCTGGTGTGGTTTTAACCAAGGCTCATTGCTCTTTGCTTGGAGTCCTAATTAGTGAACTGCAATCCAAGTTGGCTGCAATTATTGACCAAAACTTTGAGTCTGGAGAGTCAAAATCAAAACGGGGGAGGAAGAAAGATGCAGATAGCTTGATTCCTCCTAAGAAGGGTAAGCTCAATATGCTTCCTATCAATGAAATGACTTGGCCAGAATTAGCTCATAGATACATCTTGGCTTTCTTATCCATGGATGGTGTCTTTGACTCGGTGGATATTACTGCTCGTGAAAGTTGTAAAGTGTTTCACTGCTTACAAGGTGATGGAGGGGTGCTCGGTGGCTCACTTACTGGAGTGGTTGGAATGGAAGCAGATGCCTTGGTAAGATTGTCTCTTGGTTCTTTTTTAAGTATACACATGCTCTTATTTAGCAGAAATTTTTAACACATGATCTAGAGAACATTATTTTAATTTGCATGGTTCCTACCATCTCCAAGGTTGTAGATGTACGAATTGGAAGTAGGAATTGCTAGAGGGTACGAAATTAGCTTTCAAGTTTTTGCTTAACGGTTAGACCGATGCTAACATAGATTTAGACTGAAATTTATTTTTCATAACACAGGCTTTAGAAGAATGATTAATGTGATATGTTAGAAGCAGAAATTGAAATTAAATTTTAAAATATACTTGATTTTACTGAAATAATGTATGGCCTAGACACTAGCTTAATGAAAAAACTTCCCACCTAAAGTTTCTCCATATTATTATTATTATTATTAGTAGTAGTAGTTTGATAAGACAGTAAAAGTTTGTAAAAGTCCTGCATTTATCCAAATAAATTTCAAGAAGAAACATTTATGTACTGATGAGATTTCATACTAGTTCAATAATTCAGCTTTGCATCTTCATTGGTAAAGCAAACAATTGATCTTTTGATTGTATGAAATTTTCCGTCAAATTCACATGTCATTATGATTTTTTCTCCATGTGTTAGTTGTTTCTTTGAGGCACCATACTACTTAGAAAAGTTTCTTGATGACAAATGTAACTATCTTGATGGATATTTATTGAAGATGGATTTATTTCCTTGTTTGATCATGGAGTGGTTAACCAAGATTTCTTTCAAATTGTTGTGCTATTTAGAAAAGATTTTTGATTTTCTAGATGTTTCTATTAGGTTGCTTTCAATTAGAGAAGTTTCTTAATGGGAAATACCACTTACTTGATGAATTTTAATGGATAGGTACACTTGGTTCACCATCAAGAGGTTAGAGGTCCAAATTCCAATGAGGCCACTTATTAATGATATTGTATCTCATAGTTTCTTTTTTATCACTAAAGTCTTAGGTTGGGCTGTATTTGCACTGAAAATTGTGGCAATGGATTTTTGGTATCACAAAAGTTTAACCTTCTTGATTGTCTGAGCAGGATTCTGTTCTATTTTCTGACATGGTAATGGATTATATGAATGTTCTTCCAAATCATATACAATTTCTAATATTTTTTGTCATACCTTATGTTTCTCTTAAGCTGGTATTATTTAATAAGTTTCTTATGACATATATTACTTTCTTGACTTTAAACATGAATTTATTAAAATTATTACCGTATGAAATTCTCCTCGTAGTTCATGTCTCTTTTAAAATATTTTGTCAATCTAAGATTTAGATTGTATTTCTACAGAATTATAATCACTTCTCATGAGAAATTTGTGCATGGCAAAGTTACCTTTTAACTCAGCATTTGGCAGTGTGATTACCCTAAATGTATATGAATGTTTGCTTTTATTTTCCTTGTGATATATGATGTTTGTCCAGTGACTTCGTCTGTTTAAGCTGTGGTTTAGCTCTTTCTAATATGATCAAGAATTAGGAACCAAAAATAAAAACATACTTACAATGTGTACTAATACTTTGGCTCTTTCAATTTGCAGTTGCTTGCAGAGGCCACACAAAAAATTTTTGGTTGTTTGAACAGAGAAAATGACACACTGACTATTGAAGATGAAGAATCTGAATCATCTGGCTCCTGTGAAACGAAAGTTGTGAGTGATGGCACTGTGCCTGAGTGGGCAAAGGTTCTGGAACCTGTTAGGAAGCTACCGACAAATGTGGGAACCAGAATCAGAAGGTGTGTTCATGAAGCCCTAATGAAAGATCCACCAGATTGGGCAAAAAAAAGATTGGAACATTCAATCAGTAAAGAAATTTATAAAGGCAATGCGTCAGGACCAACGAAGGTGCTGTTTGCTGTAACTTTATCTTCTGTGCAATTTTAAGTAAAAGTATTTATAATCTGCTGCTTTTCTGTTTTATTTTGTGGTGTATGCTGGTACTCTTTTTTGCAGATCAATGTCATTAAGTATATCTTTCTTCATTTTTGCATTTAAGATACCGTTTGTTTGTTGATTTCCATTTGATTATATGATTAAGTTCTGTAAAATTCTTATAAATAAAGAATATTATTACTAATACTGAACTAATTGATAGAATATGTCCTTTTTCAATGCAAACCTTTTTCTATGTTTTGACAAAATCACCTATCTGTTTTTGTATCTAAAGTTCTGTGCTATGGTGCATTTCACAATAGAATGCATGTAGTTTGGGGAGGGGTCAAATGCCTTGGGTGGCCAAAATTGATTCATTCTTGCTTAAGCCACCCAAATCACTTTTGTCTCATATATTTCATTTCAGCAAGTTGAGAGAGTATTTATTCATTCCTCATAAAAAAAAGTTGAAGAGTATACATTCTTTAAAAGAGGCTGTTCTTGGTCTTAATTCTTTTTTTAAACCAAAAATTTCTTCTACCTTGTATACTCATCATATTCTGAACCTAGGCCACTACTGTACTCTGTAAGTTTAGCTGTTGGGAAGCTTGTAAGATATAATGGGTGGCCCATTGGATTTGAGACCTCCAGTTGAAACTAAGAACTTTTACCACTAAGCCCGCCCCTTCATGTTGTCTTAAGCGTAATTGATTTTCTGCTTCCTGTACTTTTTTCTCTTAGTTTTTACGGGTATCTTATCATATATCATATTCTAAATCGATAAAAAAGAATTGTATGTCTCTGAAGTTGGAGTTATCATTTTGAATTATTTTATTTTTTTCTTTACAAAACATCCATTTAGCAGTTCTTCTGTACAGTTTTCTTTATATATTGGTTCTGTTATTTTTATTCCATTATCTATTAATAATCAGAGACAATTCAGAGTCTCATACTTTTTAACTGTTGATTTGAATACAGAAAGCCGTTCTTTCAGTGCTGGCAGATGTTCAGAACAAAGAATTGCCACAAAAAAAATATGATAAGAAAACAAAGAGAAAGACTGTCCTATCCATATTTGACATTATAATGAAACAATGTCGTATTGTGTTACGCCGTGCTGCTGCTGCAGATGATGGAAAAGTTTTCTGTAATTTACTGGGAAGAAAGTTGAGTTCTATTGATAATGATGATGAGGGGCTACTTGGGTCGCCTGGCATGGTATCTCGTCCTCTGGATTTTAGGACTATTGATATGAGATTGGCAGTTGGGGCTTATCATGGATCACATGAATCTTGTCTTGAGGACATACGGGAGGTCTGGCTATGACTATAGTTTTTCATTTTCTTTTGACTTTGCAAAGTTTTTCCAATGCATATTGGTTGATTTCCTTTGAGTTCCTGTCTTCATGATTGATGATGTCCTGTGTCCATTTCACATATTAAAAGTCGGCATGAGTTAGACTGCAAACTTGGTTGTATATTAATGTGATAAGTGAAGCTTCTTGTTTGGCAATGTGATTTATCGTCTTTTAGCCTGAAAGATTGGAAATGAACGATGTTTTTTTGAATGCTGATAAATATATGGGAGGATTATTATGAACTAATATTGATTTCTCAACATTTTGTTTTCTGTTGAGTTTAAATATTCTAGCTTGATGATCACATAAACAATTTTGTCGGGAAGGTATTTAATTTCTAAATTTAAGAACCACACCTGCTGTATTGTTATTGTTTAACGCTTGTCTTGAATCACATTAGTGTGTTCTTATGATGTTGGACTTTCAGGGGCTTTTTTAGGTTAGGTCTATGTTGTTTTGATGGAATATGTGGACCGGCTTGTAAAACGAAATAACCATTGCATTAACCTGGCAGTTATGGAATAATGTGCGATTGGCGTATGGGGATCAGCCTGATTTGGTTGATTTGGCTGAGAAATTATCCCAAATTTTTGAAGCATTGTATGAAAAGGAGGTTTGTATTTCTTTCTGTCCATTCCAATTATTTGAAATTGTTTGTCATTGTTTTTTGTATGAGAGCATATGGATTGGTGTTTCACTAATGCTGCCCCCAATTGTTAATGTTTGAATTTCCCTGTAGTACCAAAGAAGCAGAGATAGAAACAGTGGTTTTAGCCATGATGAACAAGTTGTGCACAAAAATATAAAGGAACTCTGTTCTTTTGTTTCTGCCCAAATCACCGAAAAAGTAGCTAAAAAACTGCAGCTTCATAAAATTTTGACCTTTTCTCCTTAACCCAAACCATAAACTTGTTTTTAAAGAAAATCAGTAAAAGAGGCTGGAATGACCCACAGAAACCTGTTTTCTTTTCCGGGGACTGAGCTTCTTATAGAGCAAGCAATGGATTAAAACTATGATTTTAATATTTCATTGTCATTTGCCTGTATATTTTAGCTTGGATATTAAGGATGAATTTTAAGACTGCATTAGGAATGCTTTACCTTATGAATTGGCAACCAACTCAATGAAAACATTAAAAGAGATCAAGTGTCTTCTATTTGAAAAAGTTTTCTGAGGTGTAGAGAAGTAAGCGAAAATATGTTACAATTTTTTTGAAGAGTGAAGTCATGGAAAGAAGTAAATGTTTTAATTAAACACAACATGATTCTTCAAAATTTTGTTTTTTTATAGTAATAAACAAATAGGAAATGCATGGTGTATACTCAAAAAATGATTTACTGAAATGCTTTAAGTAACTCCTTAAATGTCAAAGATTTTGGACTATATTTTCACTTCACAGAAGTAATAGGAAAATAATTCATCCTCTACATATGAATTAAATGGATGTTATGCTCCCTGTGTTCCTGGCTGCCCACTTTTTGCACATCAGTGTTTTTTATCTTTCTTTTTTATTTTTTTAGCTGTTTAATGTTTCTTGTGTTGCAGGTAGTCCCCCTGGTTCAGAAACTTGTGGAGTATGCAAAGTCAGAATGCTTAGATGCTGAAGCAAAACGAGAAATAAACGATATTATTGCTCTCACAAGCAAGGTTCCAAAAGCTCCCTGGGATGAAGGAGTCTGCAAAGTATGTGGGGTAGATAAAGATGATGATAGTGTTCTTCTATGTGATACTTGTGATGCTGAGTATCATACTTATTGCTTGGATCCTCCACTTGCACGGATTCCTGGAGGGAACTGGTATTGTCCGTCTTGTGTTGTCAGTAACGATATGCTTCAGGATTTATCAAGAAGTTCTGAAGTCAGTGTTCGAAGCAGAGGAAAGAAACACAAGGGAGAAGTGACTCATGTGTACTTGGAGAAACTCAGGCATTTAACTGCTGTAATGGAAGAAAAAGATTATTGGGAATACAATGTAGATGAGGTTTGCCTTTTGAATCCTTCTCATATATCCATTTTAGTCTTAGCTGTTATCTGATTGAAAACCCTAGACCTCTGTTTTGATTTTATTCCAACTTGTTTATAGACTAGTTGGCCTTTTCTTATTTTGCACAGCTAGTGATCATTCACTTTAGTCATTGGTCAATTTTGTTTGGATTTGTAGTTTCGTAATGCTTATTATATATAGTGTATGAATTGCCATACTGTTTTTGCTATGTTTCTATGTTTTCTGTTTTTTCTTATTTTATTTTATGAGTTCTTTTTATTACTTTTCTTACATCTAGATTCATGATGTTTGTTTTTGTTACGATTCTAGTGTAAGATATGAGATTTGAATCCTATATCGAAAAGAATGGGCTTCCAGTGTGGGGTATATATGGCGTTGGGCTTTCTAATCTCAACAGTTAGCTTTTGGGGTGTGGTTTTCCTAAGGTTCATATCAATTTATGTGATCTGGAAATTCTTTGCTATCACTGGCTTGGAACTGGGGTCAACCTTGTTTTATGCATATGTGCATAAGTGCAGAATGGTCTGTTTTTGGGTCTCTGTCTTTTAGTTGAATTTGATAGCATTTCTATTGTTATGGTGATGGAATTTGAGGAAAACTATATTGTTTATTTTGCATTTTTTGCTTGTGTTAGTTCTGGGTTCTTCTATGCTTTTTATAGCACATTTATCCTCTTTCTGTTTTAGAAGTGTGGTTAATGGAGCTTGTTTTCTTTTTATGGATGCAGAGAACCTTCCTTCTTAAGTTTTTATGTGATGAGTTACTTAATTCAGCTCTTATTCGTCAACATCTTGAGCAATGTGCTGAAACAACTGCTGAAATACAGCACAAATTGCGTTCTTTTTTTGCTGAATGGAAAAATTTAAAGTCTAGGGAAGAAACGGTGGCTGCAAGAGTTGCAAAAGTGGAGACAAATATGCTTAATGCAGTTGGAAACGTTGAGGGGCCTGCTACTACTATTAGAAACAATGGCAAATTTATGGGACAGCCGCAGGGCTCAAGTAGCAGAAATAATGGCTTTATTTTCTTCTCTGATGATGTACATCCAGCAGAGGGTGGTCAACAGGAATCCGAGCTTAATGATTCCAATAAGCACCCATATCTCTTGTATTCAGAGAAGGGTTATAACTGTGACAACCAATATGTGAACCCTGCAGATACTGAAGATAAAATAAAAGATCATCATGCTGTTGTTGATGACAGTAGAATACCTTCTCAAAATAATGATTTGTTTAAACAAAATGAGCTCCCTTTATCTAATACTTCTCCGCAAGATGATGCCAGTAGAGAAATCCATTTAAAGGAAAGTGAACAAAATTTGAGGGGGGAAATTTCAACTGAAATACCATCTTCAGATCATCAGGGACTGTCTTCACCCTCAAAATTGATGACCCCTCAAGTAGCTCATGAAGAGCCATCTGTTGTCACAAATGAGTCACAAGCCTACAATCTTGAGTTGAGCACCATCAAGAGTGACATATTTGTTCTACAAGATTCAATTACCACCACTGAATCACAGCTTTTGAAGCTAACATCTAGAAGGGAGTTTTTGGGCAGTGATTCTATTGGTCGGTTATATTGGGTTTCAGCTATGCCTGGTATGTATCCTGGGGTTATTGTTGATGGGAGTTTTGCATTGCATTACGGAAGAAAAAGGCTGGATTTTCAAAAGCAAACAGGCAAAAATTCAATCTTGCAGACTTCCACTTCATCATATACAGGTACTCTTTTGAATTCGGAGGGCTCGAAAGCTTCCCGCCCCTTTTCCTATGATCCTAATGTGACTATGGCTAGTCCACAATGGGTTTTTTATCAGACTGATGCTGAAGTTGAAGAATTGATTCAATGGTTGAAGGACAATGACCCAAAAGAAAGGGAACTGAAAGAGTCTATTCTGCATTGGCGAAGGCTAAGATTCCTGGATCCTGAACAATGTAAAAACCAAGTGCAAGATGACTGCCAAAGTTGTCTGGGAACACCCACTAGTAGTGAAAAAACTGTACTTATTGATTATCTTGTTACTAAGGCAGCCGTGTTGCTGCAGAAGAAGTATGGTCCTTGCTTTGTTTCAGAAATCACTGAAATCATGAAGGGGCGGGGAAAAAAGACAAGAATCACTAGTGAAGATAGAATGTATCGCTGTGAATGCTTAGAACCAATTTGGCCTTCCAGAAACCACTGCCTCTCTTGTCACAGAACTTTTTTCACTGATGTTGAATTTGAGGATCATAATGATATTAGGTGCTGTTCAGCTTCTCCAGTGTTTGAGAAGGGCAAAGAGATAAATAATTATATGAAAGGGAATATGAAATCTGGCATACCAGCAGAGGCATGCACTTCTGAAATGGATGTTGAAACTTCTAAAAGTGGGTGCAATGAAAGGGCCTCTCGATTGACAATGTTCCAAAACGAAGGGTTAGTGTGCCCTTTTGACTTTGAGGAAACAAGTTTCAAGTTTATAACAAAAGATTCTAATAAAGAACTGATACAGGAAATTGGTTTCATTGGTTCAGAAGGAATCCCCTCGCTTGTTCCATCTGCATCTCCTTTCCTGAGTGACCCTACTTTAATGTTAATATCTCCTCAGAAAGGGGTAGTTGGTGCAGGGGATGAGTTGAAGGCTGGCAAGAGACTGTTATCTGCAAAAGGAAACAAGTCTAAGGCTAATGCTGGCAATAACAACATCACAGATTATTCTTTTAGACAATCTGCTGCACGTGGTATACCTGGAGTACTTAAAAGTAATAAACCAGCCTTGGGATGTTCTAAACGGAGAGATAAAAGATCTGTTTCAAATAGACAATTTTCTGAAGTTGGGTTTGCTCACTGTTGTGTAGTTCCCCAGTCTTCATTGAGGCCATTAATTGGTAAAGTGTCACAAATAATGAGGCAGCTCAAGATTAATTTACTAGGTATGGAAGCTGCACTCCCTGAAGCTGCTCTGAGACCTTCAAAGGCCCATGCTGAAAGGAGGTGGGCTTGGCGTGCGTTTGTTAAATCTGCAGAAACAATATATGAGGTTAGTGTCATTTCCTTGTTATTATTTCGGTACTTTGTACAGTGTTAATTGCTGTCTCAGTCCATATTTATGGTGTCTGATAAAATATTTATGATTACTGTAGAAATTATATGCTTTTTGAAAGTTCTTGCTTAGTTTATCTCATTGAGGTTATTGAAAGAGTTGCCTGCCACATTTTTCATTAGATTTGGCTTGGAAGTATGCTTTCATTGCAATGGGAAGAGGAACTTCTAAAATTTTCTAATTTAACACAATACACTTGCTGGTCAGACCACCATCTGAAATTTTCTATTGTAGGGTACACAATGATGTCCTTTTCTTTTTTGCCTGGAGTTAATGAGATAGAAAACTTTTCTATTGTTGGGTGCACGATCATTTCATTTTCCATTTTGCCTGGAGATAATGAGATAGGAAACTTGATTTTTGGTTCAAAAATATGATTCATGTTTTCCACATGTCCACAAGATTTAAGTATGAGACTGTTTGGGCTGACTTAGCCATGTTAGTCAATATTTTCACAATAGATCGATGGTGTAAATTCAACCCATAACTTCTGATCTGAAAACATGCTTATAACTTGTACATTGTTGTTTTAACCGATTATTGATCCTTTTGTCTTTTTATTACCTTTCTTGCTTTACTGTTTGATATAATAAAGAGGTACTAGAAACTTGTGTAACGATCGTTTATTCTCTCTTAAAGTTCCTCAATCATTAGTTGTTCTTCTAATGCATGGATTTGTTGAGACTTTAATATTTTTTTATTTCTTCTCTATCAGATGGTCCAGGCTACAATTATATTAGAAGACATGATCAAGTCTGAGTATCTGAGGAATGAGCGGTGGTATTGGTCATCATTCTCAGCAGCTGCCAAAACATCCACTATGTCTGCTCTTGCTTTACGGATATACTCCCTTGATGCAGCCATTGTTTATGAGAAGTCCTTATCCAATTCCAATGAAATTGACAATTTGAAGCTCAGCAGCATACTGGAGCATAAGTCACTGGCCAGTTCAGAATTGGCAGAAAAGTTCAGGGTAAGCCGAAAATCTAACAAGAAGCACAAGGAACCAGATGGTTGATTTAAGGATCTATGGATTCTGAATTTATTGGGAGAGATAATCCTGAAAATGATCCTGGTGCCAATGGAAGGTGACAGTCAGCCTGTGTTGTAATAATACAGAAGGTTCCTATAATCGAGACCACATTTGTGTCTATTGGTCAAATTAATCATGAGGATGATTTGGGAACAAAAGGCAACGCTGCCACTGCTGCTGTTGCTTCTGGTGCGTGTATATAAAGCTAACAATACTAACTTGGATTTGGAAGCAGAGTCCTAAAGATCTTTTTCTGATGTTGTATCCTTGAGGACTAGTGGATTAGTCAGAATGCTTCCAATTTTGGACTGCTTTTTGCTTCAGTGTTTAGAATTGTTCTTAGAATGACAGCAAAATAGAAGAAAATTCTCTTAGACCAGCACGATCGATATACATATACAAGATGAATTAGTGTGAAATGGAAAAGATGTAAGAGAAAATAAAACTGTGCAGAGTGGCAACTTCATTCTCTATTTCTGTGTCTGCTTTCCTGATCCCTCTTGTGTTTTTTTCATTCATCTGTTGTTTGCAAACTTGGCATAAAGTAGGAAGAGTGAAATTCATTCCTTACTTTGCCTGAGGTTACTTGTGTTTGCTTGCATAGAAATTAAATGGTGGAATCTGACATTTTAGTCTCCTATTCTAACTCTGTATGGTTTGAAAGTCCTAAAGATTATTTTCCCTAGGAACTTTAGCTAAGAGGGATACAATTGTTCTTCAAAAACTAAGAGCCCAATGTTTATACCAAACAAGTAACATTTCAATCATTGTGATCTGCATGTAGCCAGACATCATAAAGTTATAGGCACATAAATTGGGCATAGGCATATGACTATAATCTATCTTTTTTAGGACTATTTATTCTCTATATTCTACTTATAATTCATTGTTATTTCTTTATTTGTGTATGGTGGATAGAGTTTCAATAATTTATTTATTTATTTATTTAAAGATTTATCCACCCGGTACGGTTATATGCTTGTCTGGGACTGGGAGGCTGACTTCGTGATTACAGAATTTGGAGATACCCAAGTTTTTATATTTATGCCCTTCTTATGTCTTTATTTATCCAGAATTCTTTCTTCTTATCTTCATCAGTCATCACTATGACATTGGCTTTTCTTTATTATAATTTTTTACTTACCAATCGAAGTCCACCAAAAAAGGATTGGGAATATCCTGGAATTGGGTACATTTGTGCCAATCGGGATTATTGAAGTACACGTCAACCAAATAAAAAAGCAAGCGAATAGTAGGAATTAATCTTAAAGTTTATTGTAAGTGGGAAGTGGCGGCCTAAAACAAAAGGGAAATTTTATGCGTTAGTGAATATTAGATTAATTTTTTTATGATTTTTAAAATTTAAAAAAGATAATTTGTTTGTTTAATATGATTGATTGGACCGTAAAAACAGTTTGACTCGGGATTTTTATTTTTTTTTTTAAAAAGTTAGAAATGGTGTAATGATGCGTGGTGTGTTGGCAGTTACTCCCCACCTAAGTTCTCCGACTTGAAGTAGGTTGGATTTGGTCTTGGCCACCCATTAATAAAGGACGTGACATCACTTTATTGGATATTTTTTTATAGCAGCAAAATTGTCATACAGCACAAGATCCTATTGACTTTAACACAGTTTTTTTCATACCAAGCCCCGTAAATCCACTTACAAAGCCATTACTTTAAAATATTTGCAACAGTTGAGTAACAAAGTTTGATTAGTGAGCCTATGATGGCCACATCCACCACTCCAATGGCTCCTCAGCCTGCTGATTCTGAGCACCCAAAAACACATCGAGGAAGTAACTCTGGCCGTCATCACTGCCATCATCCTCCTCTGATTGAACCCCCTCAATGGCCCCAATGCATCCAGTGTATTCATCATTTGGAAAATATGAAATCGAATCGCCACTCTCCACAATCTGTGGATAATCCTCATCAACCACTGCACTTCCACCACTGCCGGAACTCACCCCATCTTCAGTCTTATTGCTCAGTTGGGCTACTAAAATTTGTGCCTTTTCTGTTGCCACTGCCTCATTCTTTTTCCCTTCCTTATTATTCTCCTCTGTTTCTCCAAGTTTCTCAGTTAAAGAAACCACCTAGAGTTCAAGTTAAAGTTAAATTAATAAACCACTAAGAAAATCACAAACCCACAGGTAGAATTTGTTGAGATATGAGTGCCCATATTTGAAGTCATTTTGTTGTTTGGGGAATAACAAAGGAAGATTACACCGAGAAAGGCAAAAGTATATTCTTCTTTATATGGTTTTAAAAACCCTATCTTTTATATCAAAGTGGGGTTTAGATTCTTTAGAACATATGCTAGATTTGAAAACACATGTATTTTTGCCTATGAAGTCGAATCTCATATATAGGACATCCCAATCATACAAGCTTAGGTGTCCCCTAATCTGGAAGACATCAAAAATCTTTATACTTTTTTCAGTAATTTGTTTGATTAGAATTAGCAATATACCTGAGATTTTAGATTCTCATTCTCCTTGAAAATGGTGTCATAGTTAGAGAGGAGAGCATCGTAAGAAGCTTTAAGGAGATCGTAATCTCTCTCAAGTTGCTTGGTCTTCCACCGAGCGCGGCGGTTCTGGAACCAAACAGCCACCTGTCTCGGCTGCAATCCCAGCTTCTTAGCCAACTGGATCTTCCGTTCTGGCTCCAGTTTGTTCTCTTCCTCAAAACTCTTCTCCAGCAGATTCACCTGATTAACATAACATCACATCACATCATCAAAATTAATAATTAGAATTACCCACTCATCAAGTCGGATTTATATGATATGCTTTTCATTTGGTTGTTGAGACAAATTTATTAGGTCAACTGGCTTCATCAGGTGCCCAAAAAAATAACACTCAATCTTGTTGACTTCTCCTTTCCTTACCTTACTTCTTAAAAACTAAATGAACCAAATCTGGTTCTGTATCCGTACGTAGTAAGGTAGATTCTTTTTCCAAAAGAGAATAAAAAAATGAAAATAACTTTATGCTGATAAGCTAGGCTTAGATATTTCTCTTAAAGAAATAAAATTGAAGCAAATTTAAAGTTGTGATCGAGTAGAAATTAAGCAACCTGCTCAGCAGATAACCGGCGCTTTTTCTCCGGTGACTGTTCGTCATAATAGCAGTCATCGAACAAGTCATCTGGTGATGTGAAGAAAGGTCGCCTCTTTGAGCTGTCCTCAATGCTCATCATCGATGTTGCTCCTTTGATCATAATCATATACAATTAAACCAAACAAAATTTAAACATATTAGTAGCCAAATAGAAGTTGAAACTCCAAAATTCAAGATTGTTTTTTTAATCTGTTTTCTGAGATTCTAAACGATGGATAATGAACCCCCACGAAAAATAATAATAATAATAAGCAAGCTTTTTATCTTCTTCTACTGTCATGAAGACATGAAGAAACGGAGTCAAAGAATGAGATACACAAAAATACAAAACTAGATCATCATCATCATCAATCATTAATAAACAACCCAAAAAATCAAAATGATTACCTCGAAATAAGGAATCACCTTTGCCGAGGAAAAACATGTTGCCATGGCAGGCTACAGAAGGGTTGAAGAAAATCCGTCCAGACTCCATGACAAAACCTTGCAAGTTATCTCTTTGATCGCTCTACGTATTATATCAGTACGCAAGTATATATCCTCGTTTCTCTGGCCGCAGCTCTCAACACAAAAACAATATAAAAGGGGTGGTTGTGAGTGGACAACGACGACGACGATGATGAGAAGTATATTTAAACAATAATAATTAAAGATTAGAAAATCATGAGCTTGTGACGGAAGAAGCTAGTAGTCCACAGCAACCTCGCCGGAGTTTCCAAGGGACATATACAAAATCCCATCACACCACCACCAACCTTACCCAGCTCAGAGTAAAAATTTTTATTTTTTCTCAGGGTTAGTGAACGAAACCAAACAAGGAGAAGTTTGTTTGGCAAAGAGTTTTGGGGTTTGGACGTGACCGGAAGTTTTTGAGTGCCGGCGAGCGAGAGAGAGAGAGAGAGAGGAAGAGGAGGAGAGTTGTGTTTTTTGCATCTGTCGGATTTTATATTCATCCTTACATTTTAAAATGACTGTAATGCCCTTATATAATTATTCTTTTTCTAGATTGATGCTTGCTTCATTTGAGAAATTTGAAGTATAAGAGTAGTTCACTCATTATCAAACTGTTAATTAAATAAGGAAAATTGATTAAAATGATTAAAATTAAGAGGTTTTATACAAAATTGGTCAATATTTTAAAGGTTATATGGATATAAACCCTAAATCCTATCACATGTTTATTATTAATTTATTCAAATAAAGATTAGTACGATATTTATTATATTTTTCTTATGTGCATTGAAGGCATTAACAAGAAATCACACCAAAACCTTTAATGACTAACTCTGTTAATGATCTGAACTTTCATCGAACTAAATCCTTTATTCAAACTTACAACTAAACTATAAAGATGTCAACATAACCGTAAATATAGCCCTCTAAACAATGATCAATAGTAATGAGCTCTAGTGTTTGGAGCTTAGGAGTTGAGGGCGGAATAGCTGGGGGCTCAATAGCTAGATAAATCACTTCATATGTGGGTGGGAAATCATTTGTCCTTCGTAGAACACCCCTGTCAGAAGATGAGGTGGAGGACAAAGTTATCGTGTGGGCATCGGTCATGCCCATATACTCTATAATGTATGCATACCAAGTTTCACCCTTCAATGACAAAGATACGACCAAAAAAAAATTTACATTATTGTTTTTGTTGTTATCATTTGGTTAATACTTTCATATTAAAATATAAAATAAGTCAAAACAAATAAAAACTAATAATATGGATTCACTTACTAACTCTCTATAAAAAATAGTCTTGACATCATTCCAATTTGAGATGTCTCTAGTGCACCATCTCATCATTTAGGGTATCCATAAAATCTATCCAACTATCTAATTTGTCAAAGATCTCATATATTTAATACTGCACTAAGAAAATTAAAAGTGTTAATCACAAATTATTAGTATATTATTACACAAATATTTATTAATGATAAATAGACGATATAGTTACTTGGAAGGCTAGTAGAAACTCCATTAAATTGTACGACTGCATGGAGGGTCTCTTTTTTAATCAACTTCGACTCCTAATAAATTGAAAGATACAATCACATATGGATTTGTAAGTCATTTTTCATACTTGTACCCCTCATGAGTAAAAATTAAATCCATTCAAGTGATCCATTAGTTGAAGAATATCCTTACTGATCGAATTTCTATTTTGAAACTTAATACTCTGATGTGTAAACAATATAGTAATGTCATCTTAATAGTGTCAATGTCATCATCTTGCCATGTCCTCTCGAACACCCTTATCACATCACCGCATGTCACCAAAGTCTCACTACCAAGACAAGTATCTTGAATCCTCTGTTTGGATGAGGCGGGAAGATGATTCAATATTTTTATATGATGACTAAATCGTAGACCCGTCACAAAGGTAAACCCAAATGGATTGAATCTAATGTCCACCCATTCAATTTGAATCACAACTCATTATCTAAGTTCGCCTTAACTACTTCCTATGATAGAACTGAGTGTTCTAAAACTCTAATGAATCCAAATTTAAAACTTTTTGAAAAGTGTTGTTTAGAAAAGTTTTTTTTTTTTGCAACTATGCTCGAATCTTCAACTTCGCATCTTTGTGGCCACTTGTAGTCACGTAGGCCTTAAAGTAGCTCTCTACTGGAAATCTAGAGTTGTCAAATGTTGTTTCATGTTTTTGTTTATGACTAGAAGCAATAATTTACAACCAAAAAAAATAGGGAAAAGGACTATTTCCCACCCATTTTTTAGGCTTATCTCAAACCTATACCCACGAGAGATGAAAAACCTCTTTTCCCACCCATGACCAAACTGTCGTCCAATTTTTTAGTTAGAGACAGGGGCAAAATCGATATTTTACTATTTACATTAAAAAGTTATAAAGTTTATTACTTTTCACCCCCCTTAGGTTTTAGAAACTAATATTTCACATTTACCTAAAGTTTTTAAACTTTGAAAACTAACATTTTCACCCCCAAACCTAGGGTTTCCATATTTTTCAAAACGTAGCCGCCACCAATAACTTTCAAAAATAGCAGTTTCACCCCCATTCTTCAACTTCATCTTCCGACGTCGTCTCCGGCATCGTTACCGGCCTTCTTCTTCTCCTAGTGCTACAATGGTGGTGCGATGAAGAGATCTTCATTTCTTTGTCGCACAGTGTGATGAAGAGACGAAGATCTCTTCATCGCACAATAGGACGAAGAGACAGAGATCTCTTCGTCGCTCCACCCAGACGACGAAGGACGACGCTTCGTCGTCCTTCGTCGATCGTCGCGTCGTCGAGAAGCGATGACGAAGGACGACAAAGTTCTTCTAGATCTGGACGACAAAGTTCTTCTAGATCTGGACGACAAAGTTCTTCCAGATCTGGACGACACTTCGTCATCCAGATCTGGGTGATGAAGGATCATCCTTCGTCGTCCTTTGTAGTCGGCGATGGGAGATCGGTGGAATGCATCCACCATCGGTGGAGGCTGGAGAAGGAAGCAAACCCTAGGGGTGAAATCTAAACTTTTTAAACTTTGGGAATGGGTTGAGTTATTAGTTTTTAAAACCTAGAGGGGGAAATGGTGAAATTTTAAAGTTTTAAGGTTTTAAACAATAAAATATCGATTTTACCCTTGTCCCTAACTGAAAAATTGGACGACAATTTGGTTATGGGTGAGAAAAGGGGTTTTTCATCTCCCGTGGGTATAAGTTTGAGATAGACCTAAAAAATGGGTGGGAAATAGTCCTTTTCCCAAAAAAATATGATCTAGTTAATTTTCATAATATATGCACATTTATACATTATTGATATCTATTACCCCAAAATAGAAAATATTAGTAATCCCCAAGATTGGTACATAGTGAAAAAAGAAAAGACCATATGGGTTGGCCGAACCAAACAAAGCACATGCACCAAAAAATGTTTAAAAAATAGAAAACCTAATCATATGTGACCTCCATGGTGAATATCAAATTATAAAAAATAACCAAAATTCCCCCAACATGCAGGTAACAGAGGCCATTCACATATCAACCCCCCACCTCGCATGATAATAATTATCCTAAAAAACCCCACTGTATGGATCGCATGGGGTTGGCAAATAAGCATAAACCCTATCTTCTTTTTTCATCACCGCAAGTGATCCATTTGGTGACTGCAAATGATTCAAGCTATTTTATACGAAAACTCAATCGAAAAACCATTATGCGAAACGTAAGAAATTCCTTCAAAAGTTGTGAAATCTCAAGATTATGAGCTATTAAACTTGACATGGAACAATATACTAACTGTTTTTCGTCATTTTAATCATAAAAAAATAATTGAAATTGTTGAAAATATTGCCGAAAATTGGTATGTGTGGTTTTCTCTTACTCAATAAGGTTGAATACACATAAATTTAATCGTGAAAAGTGAATTTAAAACTTATTTATTTATAGGTAGTTTCATTAAAGAGTAATATATTGATTAGATCCCTACAATCCAAAAAAGTTGATTTATTTCATATATGTCTCTCTAATTTTGGTTATTTTAATTAATTTCTCATTAAATAATTTACAATAAAATTGTTCCTAAGAGAATTTATGATGAATTCTAATAAAAAACTATATTACTATTTATCTATCATAAGATTTTTCATGACTCAAATAACTTAGAATAAAATTTTCCTTTGAAATTTGGATAAACTTTCCCTTATTATAAATTAGTGACGGCCCTCCACTCCTTCTAAGGATTCACATAAACATTAAGAGGAGAAAACAGGCTTCTTTATTTTTTGTTTTATTAACAGGGAGTTTTTGGTAATAACGCTGTGCCAATTTCGAATTGTATTGTATATGAAAGTGGACTTTTATTGGGTTCTCTGTGGTATTAACTAACGTGCACCGTGGGTGAGTGGTGTCGCAATAGATAGGAGAAAACAGGCGACGTATGGTGTGGCAGGGTGTTAAACAAACAAGTCCCATGCATGGTGGCCGGGAGATTGTCAGTTAGATCTCCGTCTCTCATATTTCCGGAACTGCAATCAACGGTTCTGATTCTCTCTGTTTTTTAATTGATTTTACAACATGTTTCACGCAAAACAAACCTTTCATTTAAAACATTATCAAATACAAATTATGAGTTAAAAAATAAATTTCATAATTAGATAGTAAATTTATGTAATTAATGTGATTAGACATATGAAGAATGTGATTAAAATTTTTTCTTTTTTTTATTTTGATTTAAAAATTTTTTTAATCTGCGTCAAACTATATAGTAAATAAAGCAATGCAGAAGTTGGGAAACCGCAGTGCTGGCCACTGAAGCAACGCATGCTTTGGATCATGTGCGTCCTTTTAACTTGTTAATTTATTGATAAATAGTTTAATAAAAATGATTTTTTTCTTATTTTTTGCTGCCTATTTTTATCATTAAAAAAATAAACCACAATGTGATTAAATACTAAGTAAATAAGCTATCATTTTGCAAAGGTTTATGCTTCCCACATCAGCGGCTGCTTTCATTTTCCTGCAATCTTATTAGTAAGTTTAATATTCATTAATTAATAAATACAATATAATATAATTTTCCAAGAAAGAGCCAAAAATGATAATTTTCTTAATTACCTGAATAAGAATATTTGTCTGAGTAATTAATTTTTATTTCATAAATATTTTATTAATTTATGTAAATTAATATGTTGGGCAAGAGGGATATTCAAATAGTTGAGGATTAAGTCAGTAAATTAACAAAAGTGAAGTGGCTAAAGTTTCACAATTAATTTATATCCAAAGAAAACTTAATCTGACTAGTTCAACAACCAAACCATAATTATTTAATAAAATTATATATATATATATATATATATATATATATATATATATATATATATAATGATATATTATTATATAATTAAATATTATTTTATCTTTAATTTAAAATTATTTAATTACGTAATAACATATCGTTGTTTATAATATAAATATTTTCAAAACCAAAATAGGATAAAAACCGTTTTAAGTATTGATTTCGGTTGGACCAGTTAAACCGTTTGGACTGGTTGATTAGACCAGAATTATAGTTTTATGTATTTTCTAATTTGTTATTTACAACAACATTCGTTATAAATTGGCATATACTGATCTATTATATGTAAATAGGGTATTACAGAAGACTGATATTCAACTTTCAAATTCTTAGAAACTAACCACTTTACAAATAAAATACATTCAGTCCACACATTCAATACAAATACATAATAAAATTACAAATTAATAATAAATCAATTAATATTTTCTAATTGAGAATTTATATTTGTTTATATAAATTGACCCATTATTTATATATTTTCTAATTTGTTTGAAATTTTCAATCTTTATTGCTTCGTTGTACGAAAATAAAGTAATAATATACAGTTTCAAAACTTCAAACAAACATAAGCATTTGATCCAAACAGTTTACAAAATCTTACAAAACACCAGCTTTCTGTCGTTGCTTGAGAAGTCGCCGATCACAACAGCAACAGAAACTTGTCGTCATCAACAGCTGTCTGAGCCTGAGAAGTCATCATGAAAGATTGCAAATATAGTTGTGAAACTGTTGTCTTTTGAGCCTATAAACCAACACCCCTCGGCAGTGGCGTCGTCGTCGTTGGCAGACATCTTTAAACTATCGTCAGCAAGAGATGAATTAACGATGGTTTCAACTTGTGAAGTCAAAGAAATTCGTCGACTGCAGTAACTAAAGTTTTGCGTCTGCGTGCACTGTAAGGAACAGGAAAAAAATAAAAGTATTATTTTATATGCAGCCTTGAACAGAGAGCCACCTAGACCGAGTTGGACTGTGGTTCAGGTGAGAACTGGTAGTTTGACCATGGTTCAATCCAATTGCAACCTTACAACGATTCTATCTTTAACAGTACTCTGCTACAGTATCAATTCACGGTCTGATCGGTTCGACTGATCGGTCTGATTTTTATATAAACTTTATATAAAAAGTTATGCAAGTTATTTGCACATATACCACTACTCTTTGAATAATAAAATTCTAATAATATTCAATGGATAATGATGTAGGAATTAGGTCAAGTAACAAATTCAATCAAACTATGTGATTAGTTTAATTAGAATAACATGATATTAAACACATTTAAATAATAAGAAAAAACTAAAGTGATGAATTAGGGTTGAATGATATAATTACTTATTTAAATATTATTATATCATGTTGTATAATTTATTGATTAAATAGGTTTTAGTAATATTTAATTTAATAAACCCACTAATTCTCTCCCATGTGGAGACCAGTTGTTCACCAATGTGGGGAATAATCAATCAAAATCAGCCTTATTATTAATTGATGGCCAAAAGACTTATTCCCACCCAAGCTTATTCTCAAAGTTTCGTTCATGAAATTTAAAAAACCTAAATACAGATTTATTATCCAACTTTTATTAATTTTTTCATTTTAATATAATGCATTTTATTTTTTTTATAAATAACAATTTTCTTTATCCAAAAATTTGAAAGGTTATATTTTCTATTTAAGGTTTGATTTTTTCAAATCTAATTATCACTCCAGAAAGGTCATCAATTGGCCTTTCCACCACCACCCTCTCTGGTGGTTTTCCAATATAGGGTTAAAATGAAATATTAATAGTAAATTAACAGTTTTATCTTTACAACTAACTAAAAAATTTAACAAAAATCGGATTATAAGTGGGTATTTGAGTTTTTAAAACTCTATATGTGGAACTTTGTGAGTGGACTATACCTGGGATGGGAATAAGTCTTTTGGCCTTAATTGATTAATCAAAGTTATTTTATAAATCACTCAACAAATGGAATCAAGGAAACAACCTATCCTCATATTTCCTTCCATTAAACCTTAACACATAAAAATCCATATTCTCCATTTCACTGTATGAATTTTCATCATATATAGACTACATAATTAGTTGATATTTAGATGTTTTGTTTCTTGAATATTACTTATTCTATATGGGTCCTTTCAAATTTAATTAACCGAGTGCATCCCGTGTCAAAGACATGCACCATTATAAAAGGTATCAAAGAAAACAACTTGACTTTGAGAATTTGAATATATACTTTAAAAATATGGATGATAAGCTAGAGAAGCTGAGAAACAAACAAAAGAAAATAAAGAAAGATAGAATAGTAGCTTCTCTTTTGTGATAAAAATTGCATAAAAACCAATGAATGGTACATATCGTTTGGCAGGAAATGAGATTGTCAGAGAAAAGGGTGTTGGAGATGGAGATAAAAAGGAATTGTTATCGAATTTGAAAACTATAATGGGGATGGAATGAAAAAGAAAAATTACTATAAAACAAGAGAAAACGAAACGAAGCACCAGATAAGGCTGAGAGAGAGAGATAGAGACAGAAGGAACAAAGCTTTAGAGATGACAAGTCTGAATGTGTATGGTTAAAAAATGCAATTGAGGAGTAAGTGGGAGCATAAGCTAGTGCCATTATTGTCACATATAAAAGTGCATTTTGATGGACTTAGCTTTATATATTTTCTTTAAAACCAGTCAGCCTCTCTTTCTATCTGTCCATCTGTGTCCTTTTTTGTTGACAGGGACCATCCACTACTACTACTCTCTATTATTAAGCTACTGCCCATCCTCTACAAATAACTGCACTGTTTCTCTTGCTAGCTAATAATGTTTGGATTTAAAATAGATTTATGTATAAAAATAATCTATTGAGCTGAGCTGAAACGAAGCTTGACAGATGGATTTGAACTTTACCCAACACGGGTTTTATAAGGATGTTCAAGCCTATAATTCGATATTCCCACTTTCAAAACTAAACTGAGAATCTTAAGTTTATTAAAACAAGTACTGAAGTGAACCTAATCCCTTGTAAAGAATACTCAATAGTCTATGTGCCATGGAAACAACAGTGTAGAAACGTGAAAACGTGATAATTGAAATGTTAAAACGGATTTCCTCAAAAATATAGAAAACGAAATGGGGAACATAAGAAAACGTGTGCATAAATATGAAAAATAGAGAATTTTTTTTATAAATACCAAATTTGATAACAAAATATAACAACCTATGTTCTTTTTATAAAGATAGTAAAATACCGTAATTTTTGTATTTACAATAAGGTGTGCAATTAGTTTGATCTATCAATCGATAATTAAATAAGAAATATATATTAAATATAATGAAACCGATTTTTATAGCATTCACTAACAATTAGAGAAGCCAAAAATGAATAAAATATGAGTTTTAACATGTCAGAGAGCAAAGAACTTTCATAGACGACAAAAGAGAGGAGACAAAATTAGATTTAAAGTTCAAAATGATGAAGGAGAGTGAAACATGAAATCAATTTTTAATTAATTAAAAAATAAGAAAAAAAATACGTTTCGAACTTTTTATATTTTTGAAATGTTCTCGAAAAATTTTGTATTAATATAAGGGCATTTTGGAAATGAAAACATGTCGAAACACAAGAACATACCATGGGGTACCTAAACATTCTTGAAGAAAAATTCAAGCAATGCCTGACAATACAAACTAAATTAAATCCTAAGTTAAGACTCATCAAATCATGTTATATCACATTCAAATTCCTTAACTGTTTATAATATATACTGGCTGTAGCATTTATGAAAAAACAAGTTCATGTATCTGTGGGGCTGCTCCAATACTGCCTCCCAATTCCAAGAGCACATTGAAATAAAACAAAGGCCTTTCCACCAAAAGTTTTAGTTAAAAGGAAAATATATATCCATGGTTGTTCAAAAACTTAAATATCTCCTTAAAATTTAGTCTATTGTTATATACCCAAGAATTTTCTGTTAAGATTAAAGATAAAATCATTATTTTATCATTAATATTAAAATAATTAAAATTATATCTTATTTTTCTCATTGGTTTATAAAACTAACAATTTTTCTCTATGATTAAAATTTAAAAAATTTACTTTTCTTCCATAGAGTTTTGATTTTTTGGCAAAATAGCTCCCTCCTCAACAATCGACATCGTTTGACCATCTCTCTCCCTTCTTCTAGACTCACCTTTGTCAAAAAAGACAAGTATTTGTTTGGACGAAGATAAATCATCTTTGTCCAAATGAATCGACGAAGTCATCGATTCTGCTTCATCTACTAGCATCGACAACCATGTTTGGAACCATGGGCAAGTCGATGACAAAAGGTGATGAAAACATGGTGGACTGCATCTGATTCAACGAAATCAAGATCGATCTAGAGCTTCTTTGATTCATCGTTAGTTGAAGCTTTTTCGCTTGTCATTAGAGTCATCAACGGTGGCAGAGAGAGAAGGGAGGACGAAGATGGTGATTGTCATTGGAGAGAAGAAAATTTAGGGATTTAGGAGAGCGGAAGTCATTTTTAAAAGTTGAAGCTTTAGGTGAAATATTAATTTTTAAAACATACGGGAAAATAAGATAAAAATATTTATTTTTTTAATATTATTATAAAAATAACAGTTTTACCATTATATTTAATAATAATAATTTTAACGAAAGTTTAGAAATAAATAAGTTTTTAAATTTTTAAAGTGTCACAGACATATTTTTTAAATTAGACTAAAATTTGGGTGAAAAATAGTCCTTCCCTGAAACAAAAATTCTGATTATGCACTTGCTTTACAAGCATTGGGCCCAAATTTAAAAACTGGAACCCATGCAAAATCTGGACGAGGTTTGAACAAATTACAGACCTGATTATATGACTAATCACAGATACAAGGGGATTATGTAAGTCCTTATCTAGAATTCACCACAACCTGATTATATGACTAATCACAGAAACAAGGGGATTATGTAAGTGCTTATCTAGAATTCACCACAAACAAAGTCTTCTTTTAGTTTATTTATTTTTTCTAATTATTCTGGTGAAGATTTTCTTCACCAAATGGGTTGAAAATTTCCAAGAGATGTTCATTCTCATGATCATGGCACTCAAAAAAAAAAAAAAAAAACACTATAATCTTAGCAAATTTTGTTAAGTCAAAAGCTGCATAACAGGTGTTTAAACCAAAGAAGTCTTCTATCTCTGTTCTCAAAGTTATAATGCTGCTTTTCCGATTTCTTTTGTTACATCGAGTATTCAACCCCCCTTATCCAGAGGCTTGCACGATCAATACATTGAACAAAGAAAATTACATTGGATTTGGAATCCTATGACTAAATATGATATTTAAATTTCATATTTAGCAGGTAGGGAGGGAGGCCGTTTCCATCATGCTTCATCGTTGTCCACTAATATATATGCCCATGTCTTTTCATAGACGGCGAATTCTATAGAAGCAATTTTATTAAACAGTCTTGCTGTTCTTATCTAATTCAGCACCACAACACACCACATCATCTGGTGAACAGGTAAACTACCAATTAAACTTATGATAATACTATACGCATTCATACGTGTAAGTAAGGTTAGATTCAAACTGAATCTATTTGAGCTCAAATTTGAGCTCAGTTCGAATGAGCCCAAAACAAGTCAACCCTATATGAGCTCGAGCTACTCATCAAATTTTCTAATTAAAAATTTTGATATAAAACAATATCGTTTTGATCAATATGTATTAAAACGATGTCGTTTTAATAACAAAAAATGAGTCAAACCGAATTTGAGCCGAGTTCGAATTTAGTTTTCACGAATTCAAGCTCGAACTCTAGTTCGGCTATATATAAACCGAGCCGAACTCAAACTTGGCTCTGTTCAAATCCAACCCTGCGTGCAAAGGATTATTTATTGAATATTATGAATATTTAATAATAATGTGTTATTATATAATTAATTAATATTAATTAAAAATAAAATAATATTTAATCGTATAACAATATATTATTATTAACATTCAAATTGACATTTATCAGTATAAATAATATTAAGTACATATAGTGTGGTTAAAAAAAAAGTGATGATGGTAGATAAAAAAAAAGAAGGTAATTTTTGATCATTGAGATCGCACATTACTAATCTGTCTATTGTGAAAGCTATCAATTTGATTTTACAAAAGCACTACAGCAAGCAATAAATAACAATAACACTGACATCAATTTGAGCAATAAATTAATGAACACCCGACAAAAATTAAAGAGTTTGAGATGTAGAAATGTTTAATTAAAGTGGTTCGAAGCTTTCTCTTCAAAGCTTTCTATGTTTGAGTCTTCAAGCAAACTGTCTTGGAGTTCAACTATTTCTTAAAAAAAATTTTACACGTAGTATATTCAGGATTGTGTTCACCATACTAGTTGACACGGAATTGCACCCAAAATGTTTAATTAAAAAGAGATGAATGTATTAATATCTTCATAAGGTTGTAAATACAAGTTGAGTGCACAGAAATCTCAATGAATAAAAATAGAAGCTTAGTAAGAGTGAGTGAGAGAAATCAAACTATTTTTGTTTTTCTTTTATGCTTTGTAGAATATCTAACCTTTTGCCTTCAATCTGAAACCAATTTATAGAGCTAGTTGTATTCTATTAGGATTGAGTTGTCTTCAAGAATTAACTAAAAAATTTGACGAAGAAAACAAACTTCTATAAGAGTTACAACATATAGTTTTAAATGCTTTAATGGATAACTTTAAATATACTTAGCACGGGCGGTAAATCCGTGTCATGGGTGGCATGCTTCATTTCTTTAGTAAAAAAGAATCCGAAAGATTGAATAGGTTTATGTCGACTTGCACACAGTTGAAGCAAGAGTTTGATTTTAAGAGGGGCACAACTAGAAGGTTTTGAAAAATTGCACAGTTAAGAAGAGTTTATGATTTTACATGTGTCACAATTTGATTGAATTATGTATCACGATAGAGAGGCTTTCAAAAACTACATAGGAGAGACGAATTTTACATGTGTCACACCTGTACTAGATTTTGTGTCACGACTAGGATGATTTTCAGAGGGTCCATGACTAGGACAATTAAGGCTTGGACAATTTACATATGACATGAAACTCACGGCTAGGCTGGACTTTTTCTCTTTTCATTCCAAAACACTGAATGATTAACATACAGTTTTGGCACCGGAGAGCTACGATTAATATTTTTTTGTTTCAAATTTATTTATAAATTTCACATTTTACCTATTTTATGATGTATTTATGTATTTTTTGAATATGTTAATATATTATATTTATATTTTTATCATCATCAAAACATTAAAATACAACAAGAGTAAAAGTGAAAGGAAATGAGAAGAAAGGATTGTAAAGTAAATTTAATATTTAAAAGATTTTTTAAATTGGTTAATTTGGGTTTATATAATAATTTAAAAAGGTGAAATAATTTCATTTTTTGTCACTATTTCATACCTCTTTTTGGAGTTTTATTTGGGTATATGTTAATTATATCATCAAAAGTGGAAAGATGCTTTTAGGGCAAACCTTGGGTGAGAAAATTAATTTACTCTTTAGGTTAATATTTTAAAAACTGTAATACAATATTGTTTTAATGTTATTAACATAAGAACAAATAAAGATATGCATAACTAGTATTTAAAGCCAGTATAAACATAAAGTTTATAGTTAAAAATGTGACAAAAATTATAAACCAAAATAAGGTCAAACGACTATTTCTTACTCAAGTTTTAGCACAGTCTCAAAAACATACTCGCGATAGTTTAAAAACTCAAACACTTACTTATAAGTCAACTTTTGTTAAAATTTTTCGTTATAGACAAGGTTAAAATCATCATTTTATCACTAAACCCTAAAACTCTAAAAATTCATATCATTCCCCATTTAGTTTAGAAAACTAATAATTTTCAATCATAATTAAACTTTGAAAAATTCACTTCCCCTTTCCCCTCACCAAATATAGGTTTTATCTCTTGTGGCCGCTAGTCATTCTTCTTCAACGGAGAACGACGACGTTGAATGAAACATTCAGATGATGAAGCTTCATCATCTAGATATGGATTATGAACGTCATCTTTCGTGGTAGTGGGTGGTCATTTTTATGACTGGATGGAAAATGGGTGAAAAGCGTCAGTCGTCGACTAGAATAGTGGTGCCCAAAGAAGGAAAACAAACTCTAAGGGTGAAATGTTAATTTTTTAAACTTTGAAAATGAGGGTAAAGTACTAGTTTTTAAAATCTGAAAGGGGGGGGGGGGGGGGGGGGGAAATGATATCAATATCTAGAGTTTTAGGATTTAGTAATAAAATGATAATTTTATCTTTCTCTATAATTAAAAATTATAAAGAAATTAACTTATAAATAAATATTTAGATTTTTAAATTATTATAATTATGATTTTAAGATTATACTAATGCTTGGATGGAAAATAGACCATTGGCCTCAAAATAATCTTTAATTATTTGTCTACAAGTTAATCGACTTTTGAAGATATATAATTAAGAGTTATCCTTTTCCAAATCATAATCCTCCTTTCTTGTCATCCAGTTTTTGTCAGAGATAACCCACGTATGTTACTTGGGTTTAATAATTGGCCAAAGGACTATTTCCAACCCAATGTATGTTGTATTCTCAGTTTCCCCCCTTTAACTTTGAAAATATCAAATATCCACCCATGAACAGTTAAATTTAACGGAACCTTAATCCCTTAAAATTTTATCTCTTTTCCCCCCCAACCCCTAAAAACTAACCATTTTCCCCTAGGCCAAGTTTTGAAAAATAGCATTCCCCCCCCTAAGGTTTAGTTTTCAACCCCCGATGCCATTGTCGATGACAAAGCCTTCCTGATACACCACCATGCTCCGACGACCTCTCTTCTCTCCTTTGGAATGTCGATCAACCTAGATCTAATGTCGTCTTCGCCTAGAAAGTTGAAGAGCTTCGTCGGGAGACAAAGCTCTTCGTCTTCCCAAACAAAGCTCTTCATCTTCCCAGACGAAGACGACAATCTGGTCTTCGTCTGGGAGGAGTCTTCCCTGACTGAGACGAGATCGTCGTCTTCGTCTGGGAAGATGAAGAGTTTCGTCTCCCGACAAAGCTCTTCAACTTTTCAAGCGAAGATGACGTCAGATCTGGGCGGATCGACGTTCTAGAGGAGAGAAGAGAGACGGTCGGAGCATGGTGGTGTGTCTAGAAAGCTTTGTCGTGGGCGATGGCGTCGGATTTGGCGTTGGGGATTGAAAACTAAACCCTAGGGGGGAATGCTATTTTTCAAAACTTGACCTAGGGAAAAATGATTAGTTTTTAGGGGTTGGGGGGGGGGGGGGGGGAAGAGGATTAAATTTTAATTTATTTTTAATATTACAGATAAAATAACGATTTTGCCTTTGAATCCGTTTTTTTAACAGCCCATGGATAGGTAAATGGGCTTTTCAAAGTTAACGGGTGGGAATGTGCATAAAAAGTATACCTTGGGTCGGAAATAGTCCTTTGGCCTTAATAATTATATTTCTTGGATTTTGATTTTGATTAGTATAAAATATTTTCTTTATTTCAAATTACTGTATAAGAATTTCACTTAAAAAAAAACAGAGAAAGAATAACACACGAAAACAACTTTCCTGCTGTAATTAGAATATTGAAAAAAAAAGAAAACTTTTTAACTGTTGTTTATAATACAAAAAAAAAAAAGGGTAAAAACAATATCCGGTAAAAAAGGAAAAATGTTAATCTTATCTCTCCGATAGTTGAAAAAATAAAGAAAATTTTAATAAAAAGAAGATATTAACGGATAAATTTTTTAACTTTATAATCATATTTTAATTATTGAAAAATGTTAAAGAAAATTATTTATTATTTACCACCGATTGTTTGAGTTTAAACAATTTCCAGTACTACCGTGTTTTTATTAGGTTTGACTAACTTTTAATTGGCTAACAATTAAATAGAAATGGAATGAAATTAAAAACTAATTTTTGATTGAACTAATTAGTAAGATCCAATTTTGATTAGATCCATGCCATGAAATCTGGCCATTTTGATAGAATATTCGATGGTTTTTGTGTTGAAAAACCACTAGAGATAGAGAGAAGATGTCACTAGAGTGAATCGTCAAGAAGAACAACTATTAGAAAAGTGAAATGAAGTTTTTGGAGTATAAATATAATGTTTTAAATTTTGAGAGAGGTGGCTAATAACTCTAAAATATAAAACCCACAATACCCTATATAATAGAAGTGAAAAAATAATTTTTTAAAATTAAGTTAGATGAAAGATAATTAGTTTTAAAATTAAAGTATAAAAAAGAAATTAATTTTTTTTATTCAAAGAAAAATCTCTAAATAGTATTTTTAAACTTTATTATAATAATTAAAATTATTAAATAGGTAAATTTTTAAAAATTAATAGATAAAAAATTAGATTTAGATTAAACCTTGGGTGGGAAATAGTCTTTTGGCCATTAATAAGCTTGTAAGGTGTGTACAAAACTCCACATCATAACAAACTGCAATTAGTCTTTTAATGAGCTACGGATTTTACGCCCATTCAAATAGGACTGCAGAAGAGAATAGACTTTATTTTAACAACTCCACATTATCAACATATATGCCCTCTCATTTTTCAAAACAAATCTCACCATCTCTGTCACAGAAGCAGCTCACTCATAATGGTTAATGCTGAAACTGCTCGCAATATCGTCGGCATCATCGGTTTGTTTTTTACTTGTGTTGTTGCTACAAAAAACCAATGATTTTTTTTTGTGTGTGTGTGTTTTCAGTTGCTTTTTTGTTTAATGAAAATATTTGGTTATGATGCAGGAAATGTTATCTCCTTCGGCCTCTTCCTCTCGCCATCGTAACTGATTTCTGGTTTTCTTATCAAAACTGTTAATTTTGGTAATGGATAATTACCCTGATTTTAAAATTAAATTGTTTTGACAGTCCAACTTTTTGGCGAATAATTAAGAGGAAATCAGTGGAGGAGTTTCAGCCTTATGCATATATAGCAACATGTATGAATTGCATGTTTTGGATGCTTTATGGTCTTCCATTTGTTCATCCTGACAGCACTCTGGTCATCACCATCAACGTCATAGGCCTTGTGATGGAGTTGATATATTTATCAATATTCTGTTACTACGACCATCAGAACAAAGGAAGGGTATATATGTTTATTGTCACAAGTAGAGACAATTCGCTCATTTGATAAAAATTTCTAATCTTTTTATCTATTTGCAGAAGAAGGTGGCGATTGGACTTTCTGGGGAAGTGGTTTTTGTGTTGATAATAGCTGTAATTACAATGGTGGCTTTTCACACCCATGAAAGCAGGTCATTTTTTGTGGGAATTATCTGCGATGTCTTCAACATTATCATGTATGCTTCACCACTCACCATTGTGGTAAGTTTTCCCATCTCCCCAACCTAAGTCTGCTGGTTTGATTCAGAAGAAAAAAAAGTTGAAAAAGCTTAATTTCTTGTGTGGATTTCTACAGAAAAAAGTTATAAGAACAAAGAGCGTAGAGTACATGCCATTCTATCTCTCACTTGCCGGTTTCACTAATGGCTGTATCTGGGCTGCTTATGCTCTCATCAAGCTGGATTATTTTATTCTGGTAAACCAAATATTTCTCTATAATAATTTTGCACTAGTGCAAAAAACATACAGATGATTTTGGTTTTGCTCTTGCAGATAAGCAATGGCCTTGGAGCACTGTTCGGTCTTCTGCAACTTATTATATATGGCGTGTACTATAGATCAACGCCTAGAAAGGGCCAAGATATCGAAAAGCCGCCGGCGGTTCAGCTCTCTACAGCTCCCACGGCTTAAATTAATCTATCATGCTGATTTTTTTAGCAGTAAGTTCAACAAAGTTTTGATGTGGTCCATTATTTCTATTGAATCCAAGTTGGCACATTTTATAATATAAAATTTCAATAATGACACTTTGAATACATGAATATTGGATGTCACTTACCATTTTGTATAAGTTTCAATGATAATTTCAATAATAAAAGTTTATTTGGTTAGATATATTTATCAATTAAAAGAGTTTATTTAATATTTTAAATACTTAAAAATTAAATTATTTGATTTAATCTTGAAAAAAACTGATAAAATGTTAACTAAAAAACATTTATTAATAGAGAACTCAAAATTTCAATCTCTCGTATCAATTCAAAAAGAATCATTTATTTATACTCTTGAAATTTAAAGAATATATTTATATTAACATTTATTTGACCTCATCTCTTATTATATTAAAACCTTATATTTTTTTTTATCATAACAGTATTAAAAAATTTTAAATTAAAAATAAAATAATATCTAATAATATATAATTAAAATATTTATATTTTTATTATTTTTTTGAAAAATAGTAGCAAATCGACCGTGAATTATCATCTAAGTAACAAAAAAAAAAATTGTGATATCAATAAAGTAAAATTATGAACCTAAATAATATTCGATCCTATTAATATATATATATATTACAATATCATACCAAATAATATAGTCAAATCATAACTGCAAAATAAACATCAATATGATGTATGCTTTTTAGATTTTTGAAATGATAATTAATTGTCGTTGCCAGTAAAAAAATATATACATTTTCATAACATTTTTCCCGCTGCCTTTTATTGATTTTAACAGTGAAAAACTATAAAGACGAAGAGTATGGAGTACACGTCAGTCTATCTCTCACTGGCCGGCTTTGTTAATGGTTGCATCTGGTCGGCTCGTGCTTTTCATCAACTTGGACAATTTTCATTGCGAAAATCCCAGTGGCTAAAAGTGGTTTGACAGAGGCCAATGGCGATGGTGATGACCAGAGTGCTGTCAGGATGAACAAATGGAAGACCTTAAAAATGCAATTCATACATGTTGCAATATATGCATAGGTAGGGCTGAAACTCCTCCACTGATTTCCTCTTAATTATTCGCCAAAAAGTTGGACTGTCAAAACAATGTAATTTTAAAATCAGGCTAATTATCCATTAACAAGATTAACAGTTTTGATAAGAAAACCAGAAATCAGTTACGATGGCGAGAGGAAGAGGCCGAAGGAGATAACATTTCCTGCATCATAATAATCTATCACTTATTAAAATAAAGCCTATTCTCTTCTGCAGTCCTATTTTTCCATAATAATCTATCACTTATTAAAAGTTTATTTGGTTAGATTTATCTATCAATTAAAAGAGTTTATTTAATATTTTAAATACTTAAAAATTAAATTATTTGATTTAATCTTGAAAAAAGCTAATAAAATGTTAATTAGAAAACATTTATTAAGAGAGAACTCAAAATTTAAACTTACTGTATCAATTAAAAAGAATCATTTACACAGCTGAAATTTAAAGAATATATTTGACCTCATCTCTTATTATATTAAAACTTTATATATTTTTTTAATCGTCTGTATCTTTTTTGCATCTAGTCAGCTTGTGCTTTTCATCAACTTGGACAATTTTCATTCCAATAATCCCCAGTGGCAAATTTAATCATAGTAAAAGTGGTTTAACAAAGGCCAAAGGACTATTTCCCACCCAAAGTATGGAGCAAAGACAAACACACATCCGCGATATTTCAAAAACTTAAATACTGACTCAAGGTTTAGTTCATTTCAACACATCTAAGAATTTTTTGTTATACTTAAGGTTAAAATCATCAGTTTATTAATAATATTAAAATAAAAAAATTATATATTATATTTTTCTCTTAATTTGAAAAACTAACAATTTTTTCTAATATTGAGTTTTGAAAAATTTACTTTTCCCTCTAAGGTTTAGAAAACAAATCTGGTGAATGGTAAGCTCCCTCTTCGATGTTTCTCTCCTGATGATGCTCTGTCTTGATGGCTTTTTCTCTAGCGACAATGAACATCATCCATTCATCTAGACTCAATGGCACAACAAAAAAAAGAGAGACGGTGACAGAGATGGTGGCTGGGTTTAGGATAGAAAGAGGTAGTCACTAATGGCTAGAGAAGTGAAGAAAAAAAATCTAGGTTTGGGAGAAAAATATGATTTTTTAAAAACTGAAAACTTTAGGTAGAGATAAAGTTGTTCGGTTTTAAAAGAATAAGATAAAATTATAATTTTTAATAATATTATTAGAATAGCAATTTTACTTTTATATTTAATGGAAATTTAAAAAAGAGTAAGTGTTTAACCTTTTAAAATCTTGTAAATGTATATTTATCTTTGCACCAAAACTTATATGGGAAATAGTTCTTCACCTTTAACAGGATATTAATACCAAAATAAGTTGTAGCTGGAGGAGGATCTAATAATATATGGATTCTACTACAGATCAACACCAACAAAAGTTGAAGACGACATCAAGCCAACCGACGTTCAACTATCTGCTACAGCCGCTGTCTAAAACGTTCATGCCTAAAAACAACTGAGTGCAATCTATATGGCTGTTCTGTTTTTTTTTTTTTTTTTAAAAGTGTGCAGCAAGAAAAAATGAGTCGAAGAAATTGGTGTAATTGTAACTTGTCTTGTAAGCAGTTGGCACGCTGCCTGGGGCTGCTATGCTCAGCAGTTTGGGTTAGTTTTGGGTATGTGCAAGGCTTATCAAGGCCCAAAATATTTTTAGAGAAAAAAAAAAAAGTGGGAAGCTACCTCTTAACAGAGCTAGTTTTAGGTGTGAACAAGGCAGTCCCAAATAGAAAACCCAAAATATTTCAAAAACTACACTTTATCATTGCCAGGTTTCGATCCCGCGACCCGTGGGTTATGGGCCCATCACGCTTCCGCTGCTCCACTCTGATATTTGATCAACGTTTCATTATAATTTTATTCAAAGTTTAGTCTAGATCCATTGACTGAGTTATTTTAAAAACCCCATGCCTCTTCAAAATTTGCTCATACGCTAATTTTAATACCATTTTTGTCAAATTCCCTTTTAATGATTCAGTATAAATGAACAAGAGCTGTTTGATATAGATTATTATTAGGCCAAAGGATTATTTTCCACCCAAGTTTAATTGCATTCCCAAAGTTATATCTATAAGATTTAAAAACTCAAAATTTCACTCGTTGACTAATTAAAATTAAAATTTTATGTTAAAAATAGGGATAAAATCGTTTTTTTACTAATAATATTAAAAAATATAAAATTCATTGCAATTTCCCTCCTAAGTTTTAAAAACTAATATTTTACCTCTACCTAAAGTTTTCTGACTTTAAAAAGTAACATTCCCCCCCCCCCCCCCCCCCCCCCCCCCCCCCCCCCCAATTTTAGGGTTTTTTTTTTCTCTCCTCCAACCACTACAAAGAGTTTCATCATTGACAAAGAAATCTATTTCAGGTTGTTTCCTGTGTGTCAGCCAACGGTTTAAGATAGAAAGGGAAGATCGTTGACACTAGAGATGGTGGTTAAAGGGGTGAAGAAAAAATTTGGAGAGAAAAATATAACTTTTCAAAGTTATAAAACTTCAGACAGAGGTAAAATTATTAATCTTGAAAATTTAAGGGAAAATATATCCTTGCTTTTAACAAAAAAATTCTAACGACAATTATGTTATAGATGAGATTTTGAGTTTTTCAAACTCTACAAATATGGTTTTGAGAACGCAACTAAACTTGGGTAGAAAATAGTCCTTCGGCCTTATTATTATTATTAAAGTTAGAATATTTGGAAGGGGAAAACAATGTTGAGATTGGATCAACTCTTTTTCATTAAACCAAGCTTTAGGGTTAGGGTTCGTTTAATATATATTTTCATTTTTTATAATAAAATATGTTACAAATATTATTCAAATGCATTTAATAAAAATGAGTCAAATTGTTTTGAAAAATAATATGCATAAGAAAAGGATGAAAAGCTGTTTTCTATATTTTATTAATTTGAAAATAGTGTTTAAATATTATTAAGAATAAACATTTTAACATAATGGTTGTAATAGCAGTATTATCATACTACTAATTATAGGTTCAAAATATTAAGCATAAACAAATTATATAATCAAAGTAATAAAATCTTATTAGTAGGTCATTACAGACATAACAAAGGGGTCAATTGACCTCAGACTCAATCCAAACTATTTTAAAAATATAAATCTTGTTATTGTAGCAAGTTACGCCCAACTTGTGAGTTGATTAGGTCATACCGCTAGCTAACTTGACTCGGCATGATACTGTAGTAGTGTCTTAAAAAAGATTTTGATATATTTTGTTTGGTTAGCCAAAAAAAAACAAAATTTTTTTAATTCTTTTCTTCAAATTTTTTTCTATGTAAACCCCTTTTCCCTCCCAAAATTCATATATATACTCTCAATCTCTCAAACTCTCATTTTTCTCAATCTCATATTTTTTTCGTCAATATCTCATTCTCAAACTCTATGAATTTATATACAATGTTTCTTTATGTTTATAATTTAGTTTTTGTTTCAGTTTTGTTAATCAACTATTATTTTTCATAATTTTATTTATTAAAATAGTTTACAAATGGATTTAGACTTAAATGAGTTCAATCTGTTTAAATATTATGACGTTGACGATATTATTGATAATTCATGTGGAATAGAAGTACGGGCACCAATAAAGGAAAATGGGACAAACGCAAGCTCGATAGAAAGAAAAAGAAAGAAAAAATCCATGGTGTGGGATCACTTCAATCAAATATAGGAAATGATCGAAAAAAGATCAATTTGTTGAGCAATATACAAACACTACGGTTCATGTTTAACATGTGTCAGTTTGGGTGGCATAAGACATTTTTGTTGGCATATTATAAATAATTGTAAAAAAAAATCACACGAGATGAAAAGGTAACAACGAATTGTTTTCACCAGATCGTGATCCATTAGTCTTGATGCTAGTGCAACAAGAGGTCGAGCGGTTCCCAATACATGGGAGAAATGTTTATTTTTCCATATGATGAAATGAAAATGCAATGCATGCCATATGTTTGATAAAACAAAAAATAATGAAAAAATTATTGAATTAATGTTGAATCATATATTGATTCCATTTAATGAAAAATTATTTTATATTATATGTGCATGTGATATTATCAATTTAATAGCTCAAGATGGTTTGAGCATGACTAAAGATTTAGTGATAAAATGATAATTTTATCTTTTTTTATAATTAAAAATTATAATAAAAATTAACTTATAAATAAATGTTTAGATTTTTAAATTTAAGATTGTACTAAAGCTTAGATGGGAAATAGACCATTGGCCTCAAAATAATCTTTAATTATTTGTCTACAGGTTAATCGACTTTTGCAGATATATAATTAAAAGTTATCTTTTTCCAAATCAGAATCCCCCTTTCTTGTCATCCAGTTTTTGTCAGAGATAACCCACGTAAGTTATTTGGGTTTAATAATTGGCCAAAGGACTATTTCCAACCTAATGTATGTTGTATTCTCAGGTTTCCCCTTTTTAACTTTGAAAATATCAAATATCTACCCATTAGCAGTTAAATTTAACGAAACCCTAATCCCTTAAGATTTTATCTCTTTTTCCCCCCCTAACCCCTAAAACATAACCATTTCCCCCTAGGCCAAGTTTTGAAAAATAGCATCCCCCCCCCCCCTAGCGTTTAGTTTTCAACCCCTGATGCCATTGCCGATGACGAAGCCTTCCCGATGCACCACCATGCTTTGACGACCTCTCTTCTCTCCTCTGCAATGTCGATTAACCCAGATCTGGTGTTGTCTTCGCTTGGAAAGTTGAAGAGCTTCGTCTCCCAACAAGGCGAAAACAACGTTAGATCTGGGCTGATCGATGTTCCAGAGGAGAGAAGAGAGGTCGTCGGAGCATGGTGGTGCATCGGGAAAGCTTCGTCGTCGGCGATGTCACCGGATTTGACGTTGGGGATTGAAAACTAAACCCTAGAGGGGGGGAATGTTATTTTTCAAAATATGACCTAGGGGAAAATGATTAGTTTTTAGGGTTTATGGGGGAAAAAGAGGATTAAATTTTAATTTATTTTTAATATTACAGATAAAATGACGATTTTACCCTTAAATACTTTTTTTTAACAGCTCATAAGTAGGTAAATGGGCTTTTCAATGTTAACGGATGGGAATGTGCAGAAAAAGTATACCTTGGGTGGGAAATAGTCCTTTGGCCTTAATAATTATATTTCTTGGATTTTGACTTTGATTACTATAAAATATTTTCTTTATTTCAAATTATTGTATAAGAATTTCACTTAAAAAAAAGAGAGAAAGAATAACACACGAAAACAACTTTCCTGCTGTAATTAGAATATTGAAAAAAAAAAAGAAAACTTTTTTACTGTTGTTTATAATACAAAAAAAAAAAGGGTAAAAACAATATCCGGTAAAAAGGGAAAAATGTTAATCTTATCTCTTCAATAGTTGAAAAAATAAAGAAAATTTTAATAAAGAGAAGATATTAACGGATAAATTTTTTAACTTTATAATCATATTTTAATTATTAAAAAATGTTAAAGAAAATAATTTATTATTTACCACCGATTGTAGTCAGACTATGTTTATTTTTATATCAAAATATTTTTAATTATATATTTGATTATTAAGTCTTTAAAATTATTTTTAAACAATTAACTATCTAACCACTGATCTCAGACCAAATTGCCCTTTTCACTGAATTAACGTCCGGTTTACTTCTAAAAATATTGTTATAATTTCGTTAAGTGTTACTCATAGCACTTAGCAATTTATGCGATTGGATTGCTATTATGTATTAGATGTTATCAAATTTACTATCCATAAAATTATCCAATATTTTTAAAACCAGACCGATAATTAAATCGATCACCTCATTGGTTTTTGATTCAATCGATTAGTTTTAATATAAATCATTATAATTGAACAAATGATTATAAAAGGTTGAATTAATATTTTGTAACATTATACAATAATGTCATTAATTAATATAAATGTTATCTATCAAATTTTCTCAAATTTATCACTATAAATAACTAGTATAATTTTAAATATGTTTTTTTTATACTGATAATACAATACACAACATTACAATACACAAAAATTCATCATAAGTTTTTAACTCTAAATTTTAATAGCACAAACTCTTCTACATTTAGAATCAAGAATATACAAAAATTCTCTAAAGTTGAGCGTATATTCACTTTTTTAGAGAAATTTTAGAACTATTAAATTTTAAATTGAAACAAGGTTTCTTTGGGTTTAAACAATTTCTTGTACTACCGTGTTTTTATTGGGTTTGACTAACTTTTAATTGATTAACAATTAAATAGAAATTGAATTAAATTAAAGACTAATTCTTGATTAAACTAATTAGTCTGATCCAGTTTTGATTAGATCTGTGTCATAAAATCTAGCCATTTTGATAGAATATTCGTTGGTTTTTGTGTTGAGAAACCACTAAGGATGGAGAAGAGATGTCACTAAAGTGAATCGTCGGAAATAACGACTATTAGATAGGTGAAATAAAGTTTTAGGGGGTATAAATATAATATTTCAAACTTTGAGGGAGGTGGCTAATAACTCTAAAATATAAAACCCTCGAAACCCTATATAATGGGGGTGAAAAAAATAATTTTTTAAAATTAAGTTAGAGTAAAGATAGTTAATTTTCAAAATTAAAGTGTAAAAAGGTAATGAATTCTTTTTATTCAAATAAAAATCTCTAAATAATTATTTTAACCCTTATTATAACAATTAAAATTAATGAATAGATTAATATTTAAATTTTCAAAAATCAACTGATAAAAAATTTAGATTTACATTAAACCTTAGGTGCGAAATAGTCTTTTGGCCATTAACAAGTTAGTAAGATGTGTATAAAACTCTACATCATAACAAACTGCAAATGCTCTTTGAATGAGTTAACCGATTTTACGCCCATGCAAATAGGACTGCAGAAGGGAATAGACTTTATTCTAACAACTCCGCATTATCAACATATATGCCCTCTCATTTTTCAAAACAAATCTCACCATCTCTGTCCCAGAAGCAGCTCACTCATAATGGTTAATGCTGAAACTACTCGCAATATCGTCGGCATCATCGGTTTGTTTTTTACTTGTGTTGTTGCTACAAAAAACCAATGATTTCCTCTTTATTATTCGCCAAAAAGTTGGACTGTCAAAACAATGTAATTTCAAAATCAGTCCAACTTTTTGGCGAATAATTAAGAGGAAATCAGTGGAGGAGTTTCAGCCCTATGCATATATCGCTATCGCAACATGTATGAATTGCATGTTTTGGATGCTTTATGGTCTTCCATTTGTTCATCCTAAAAGCACTATCGTCATCACCATCAACGCCATTGGCGTTGTGATGGGGTTGATATATTTATCAATATTCTGTTACTACGACCATCAGAACCAAGGAAGGGTATATATCTATATATATATATGTTTATTATCACAAGTAGAGACAATTCGCTCATTTGATAAAAATTTCTAATCTTTTTATCTATTTGCAGAAGAAGATGGCGATTGGACTTTCTGGGGAAGTGATTTTTGTGTTGATAATAGCTGTAATTACAATGGTGGCTTTTCACACCCATGAAAGCAGGTCATTTTTTGTGGGAATTATCTGCGATGTCTTCAACATTATCATGTATGCTTCACCACTCACCATTGTGGTAAGGTTTTCCATCTCCCCAACCTAAATCTGCTGGTTTGATTCAGAAGAAAAAAATGTTGAAAAAGCTTAATTTCTTGTGTGGATTTCTACAGAAAAAAGTTATAAGAACAAAGAGCGTAGAGTACATGCCATTCTATCTCTCACTTGCCGGTTTCACTAATGGCTGTATCTGGGCTGCTTATGCTCTCATCAAGCTGGATTATTTTATTCTGGTAAACCAAATATTTCTCTATAATAATTTTGCACTGGTCCAAAAAACATACAAATGATTTTGGTTTTGCTCTTGCAGATTAGCAATGGCCTTGGAGCACTGTTGGGGCTTCTGCAACTTATTATATATGGAGTGTACTATAGATCAACGCCTAGAAGGGGCCAAGATATCGAAAAGCCGCCGGAGGTTCAGCTCTCTACTGCTCCCGCGGCTTAAATTAATCTTTCATGCTGATTTTTTTAGCAGTGAGTTCAAAAAAATTTTATGTGGTCCATTATTTCCATTGAAATCCAAATTGGCATAAAATTTCAATAATAACACTTTGAATATTGGATGTTACATACCCATTTTGTATAAGTTTCATTGATAATTTCAATATTAAAAGTTTATTTGGTTAGATTTATCTATCAATTAAAAGAGTTTATTTAATTTTTTAAATACGTAAAATTAAATTATTTGATTTAATCTTGAAAAAAGCTAATAAAATGTTAATTAGAAAACATTTATTAAGAGAGAACTCAAAATTTAAACTTACTGTATCAATTAAAAAGAATCATTTACACAGCTGAAATTTAAAGAATATATTTATATTAACATATATTTGACCTCATCTCTTATTATATTAAAACTTTATATATTTTTTAATATAATATTAAAAGTATAAACTCTGTTTGAATCTATCCCCATTGCATCTAGTCAGCTTGTGCTTTTCATCAACTTGGACAATTTTCATTCCAATAATCCCCAGTGGCAAATTTAATCATAGTAAAGTGGTTTAACAGAGGCCAAAGTACTATTTCCCACCCAAAGTATGGAGCACAGACAAACACACATCCACAATATTTCAAAAACTTAAATACTGACTCAAGGTTTAATCCATTTTGACACCCTTAAGAATTTTTCGTTATGGTTAGAGTTAACATCATCAATTTATCAATAATATTAAAATAAATAAAATTATATTTCATATTCTTCTTTTGGTTTGAAAAACTAACAATTTTCCTTAATATTGAATTTTGAAAAATTCACTTTTCCCTCTAAGGTTTAGAAGACAAATCTGACGAATGGTAAGCTCCCTCTTCGATGTTCCTCTTGATGGCGCTCTCTCTTGATGGGGCTCTCTCTTGATAACTTTTTCTCTAGCGACAATGAACATCATCCATTCATTTAGACTCAATGGCACGACAAAAGAAGAGAGAGACAGTGACAGAGATGGTGGCCAGGTTTAAGGTAGAAAGAGGTAGTCACTAGTGGCTGGAGAAGTGAAAAAAAAATCTAGGTTTTGGGAAAAAATATGATTTTTTAAAAATTGAAAACTTTAGGAAAAGATAAAGTTATTAAATTTTAAAACCTGACAAGAGAATAATGAAATAAAATTATATTTTTTAATAATATTATTAAAATAAGAGTTTTATCTTCACATTTAATAAAAATTTAAAAATAAGTAAATGTTTAACTTTTTAAAATCTCGCAAACGTATATTTGCCGCGTTTGCCTTTGTATCAAACCTTATATGGGAAATAGTTCTTTGCCTTTAATAGAATATTAATACCAAAATAAGTTGTAGCTGGAGGAGGATCTAATAATTTATGGATTCTATCTACTACAGATCAACACCAACAAAAGTTGAAGACGACATCAAGCCAACTGACGTTCAACTATCTGCTACAGCCGCTGTCTAAAACGTTCATGCCTAAAAACAACTGAGTGCAATCGATATGACTGTTCTCTTTTTTTTTTTGAAAAGTGTGTTAGTCGATGAAATTGGTGTAATTTTAACTTGTCTTGTAAGCAGTTGGCACGCTGCCAGGGGCTGCTATGCTCAGCAGTTTGGGTTAGTTTTAGGTGTGTGCAAGGCTTATCAAAGCCCAAATGTTTTTCAAAAAAAAAAAGTGGCAAGCTACCTCTTAACAGAGCTAGTTTTAGGTGTGAACAAGGCAGGCCCAAATAGAAAACCCAAAATATTTCAAAAACCACCCTTTATCATAGCCAGGTTTCGATTCTGGGACGTGGGGGTTATGGGCCCACCACGCTTCCGCTGCGCCACTCTGATATTTGATCAACCTTTCATTATAATTTTATCCAAAGTTTAGTCTAGATCCATTGACTGAATTATTTTAGAAAACCCCATGCCTCATCAAAATTTGCTCATACGCTAATTTTAATACCGTTTTTGTCAAATTCTCTTTTAATAATTCAGTATAAATGAACAAGAGCTGTTTGATATAGATTATTATTAGGCCAAAGGATTATTTTCCACCCAAGTTTAATTACATTCCCAAAGTTATATTTATAAGATTTAAAAACCCAAAATTTCACTCATTGACCAATTAAAATTAAAATTTTCTGTTAGAAATAAGGATAAAATCGTTTTTTTACTAATAATATTAAAAAATATAAAATTCATTGTAATTTCTCTCCTAAGTTTTAAAAACTAATATTTCACCTTTACCTAAAGTTTTCTAACTTTAAAAAGTAACATTCCCCCCGCCCCGTCCCCAATTTTAGGGTTTTTTTTTTTCTCCTCCGACCACTACAAAGAGATTTGGAGATCTTTTCATCATTGACAAAAATATCTATTTCAGGTTGTTTCCTGTGTGCCAGCCAACGGTTTAAGATAGAAAGGGAAGATCGTTAACACTAGAGATGGTGGTTAAAGGGGTGAAGAAAAAATTTTGAGGGAAAAATATAACTTTTCAAAGTTATAAAACTTTAGACAGAGGTAAAATTGTTAATTTTGAAAATTTAAGGGAAAATATAATGAATTTTTTTTTTAATATTATTAATAAAATAACAATTTTATCCCTGCTTTTAACAAAAAAATTCTAATGACAATTATGTTATAGGTGAGATTTTGAGTTTTTCAAACTCTACAAATGTGGTTTTGAGAACGCAACTAAACTTGGGTAGAAAATAGTCCTTCGACCTTATTATTATTATTAAAGTTAGAATATTTGGAAGGGGAAAACAATGGTGAAATTGGATCAACTCTTTTTCATTAAACCAAGCTTTAGGGTTAGGGTTCGTTTAATATATATTTTCATTTTTTATAATAAAATATATTACAAATATTATTCAAATGCATTTAATACAAATGAGTCAAATTGTTTTGAAAAATAATATGCATAAGAAAAGGATGAAAAGCTGTTTTCTATATTTTACTAATTTGAAAATAGTGTTTAAATATTATTAAGAATAAACATTTTAACATAATGGTTGTAATAGCAGTATTATCATACTACTAATTATAGGTTCGAAATATTAAGCATAAACAAATTATATAGTCAAAGTAATAAAATCTTATTAGTAGGTCATTACAGACATAACAAAGGGGTCAATTGACCTCAGACTCAATCCAAACTATTTTAAAAATATAAATCTTGTTATTGTAACAAGTTATGCCCAACTTGTGGGTTGATCAGGTCATACTGCTAGCTAACTTGACTCGGCATGATACTGTAGTAGTGTCTTAAAAAAGATTTTGATATATTTTGTTTAGTTAGCCAAAAAAAAACAAATTTTTTTTAATTCTTTTCTTCAAATTTTTTTCTATGTAAACCCCTATTTCCCTCCCAAAATTCATATATATACTCTCAATCTCTCAAACTCTCATTTTTCTCAATCTCATATTTTTTTCGTCAATATCTCATTCTCAAACTCTCTGAATTCATAAACAATGTTTCTTTATGTTTATAATTTAGTTTTTGTTTCAGTTTTGTTAATCAACTATTATTTTTCATAATTTTATTTATTAAAATAGTTTACAAATGGATTTAGACTTAAATGAGTTCAATCTGTTTAAATATTATGACGCTGATGATATTATTGATAATTCATGTTGGAATAGAAGTACGGGCACCAATAAAGGAAAATGGGACAAACACAAGCTCAATAGAAAAAAAAAGAAAGCAAAAATCCATGATATGGGATCACTTCAATCAAATATAGGAAATGATCGAAAAAAGATCAATTTGTTGAGCAATATACAAACACTACGGTTCATGTTTAACATGTGTCAGTTTGGGTGGCATAGGACATTTTTGTTGGCATATTATAAATAATTGTAAAAAAAAATCACACGAGATGAAAAACCAACAACAAATTGTTTTCACCAGATCGTGATCCATTAGTCTTGATGCTAGTGCAACAAGAGACCGAGCGGTTCCCAATACATGGGAGAAATGTTTATTTTTCCATATGATGAAATGAAAATGCAATGCATGTCATATGTTTGATAAAACAAAAAATAATGAAAAAATTATTGAATTAATGTTGAATCATATATTTATTCTATTTAATGAAAAATCATTTTTTATTATATGTGCATGTCATATTATCAATTTAATAGCTCAAGATGGTTTCAGCATGACTAAAGATTTAATGATAAAATGATAATTTTATCTTTTTTTATAATTAAAAATTATAATAAAAATTAACTTATAAATAAATGTTTAGATTTTTAAATTTAAGATTGTGCTAAAGCTTAGATGGGAAATAGACCATTGGCCTCAAAATAATCTTTAATTATTTGTCTACAAGTTAATCGACTTTTGAAGATATATAATTAAGAGTTATCCTTTTCCAAATCAGAATCCTCCTTTCTTGTCATCCAATTTTTGTCAGAGATAACCCACGTATGTTACTTGGGTTTAATAATTGGCCAAAGGACTATTTCCAACCTAATGTATATTGTATTCTCAGGTTTTCCCCTTTTAACTTTAAAAATACCAAATATCTACCTATAAGCTGTTAAATTTAACGGAATCCTAACCCCTTAAGATTTTCTCTCTTTTTCCCCCCCTAACCCATAAAACCTAACCATTTCCCCCTAGGCCAAGTTTTGAAAAATGGCATTCCCCTCCCCCCCCCCTAGGGTTTAGTTTTCAACCCCCGATGCCATCGCCAATGACGAAGCCTTCTCGATGCACCACCATGCTCTGACGACCTCTCTTCTCTCCTCTGGAATGTCGATTAACCCAGATATGGTGTTGTCTTCGCCTGGAAAGTTGAAGAGCTTCATCTCCCAACGAGGCAAAGACAACGTTAGATCTGGGCTGATCGACGATCTAGAGGAGAGAAGAGAGGCCGTCGGAGCATGGTGGTACATCGGAAAAGCTTCGTCATCGACGATGTCACCGGATTTGACGTCGGGGATTGAAAACTAAACCCTAGAGGGGGAGAATGCTATTTTTTAAAACATAGCCTAGGGGAAAATGATTAGTTTTTAAGGGTTATAAGGGGAAAAGAGGATTAAATTTTAATTTATTTTTAATATTACAGATAAAATGACGATTTTACCCTTGAATACGTTTTTTTAACAGCTCATAGATAGGTAAATGGGTTTTTCAATGTCAACGGGTGGGAATGTGCAGAAAAAGTATACCTTGGGTGGGAAATAGTCCTTTGGCCTTAATAATTATATTTCTTGGATTTTGATTTTGATTAGTATAAAATATTTTCTTTATTTCAAATTATTGTATAACAATTTCACTTAAAAAAAAGAGAGAAAGAATAACACACGAAAACAACTTTCCTGCTGTAATTAGAGTATTGAAAAAAAAAAAAAAACTTTTTTACTGTTGTTTATAATACAAAAAAAAGGGTAAAAACAATATCCGGTAAAAAAGGAAAAATGTTAATCTTATCTCTTCAATAGTTGAAAAAATAAAGAAAATTTTAATAAAGAGAAGATATTAACGGATAAACTTTTTAACTTTATAATCATATTTTAATTATTGAAAAATGTTAAAGAAAATAACTTATTATTTACCACCGATTGTAATTAGACTATGTTTATTTTTATATTGAAATATTTTTAATTATATATAGTCTTTAAAATTATTTTTAAACAATTAACTATCTAACCACTGATCTCAGACCAAATTACCCTTTTCACTGAATTAATGTCTGGTTTAATTCTAAAAATATTGTTATAATTTCGTTAAGTGTTACTCATAGCACTTAGCAATTTATGCGATTGGATTGCTATTATGTAATAGATGTTATCAAATTTATTATCCATAAAATTATCTAATATTTTTAAAACCAGACCGATAATTAAATCGATCACCTCATTGGTTTTTGATTCAATCGATTAGTTTCAATATAAATCATTATAATTGAACAAATGATTATAAAAGGTTGAATTAACATTTTGTAACATTATACAATAATGTCATTAATTAATATAAATATTATCTATCAAATTTTCTCAAATTTACCACTATAAATAACCAGTATAATTTTAAATATGTTTTTTTATACTGATAATACAATACACAACATTAGTGTATAAATAATTTACATAATCAACATTTAATTCATCATAAGTTTTTAACTCTAAATTTTAATAGCACAAACTCTTCTACATATAGAATCAAGAATATACAAAAATTCTCTAAAGTTGAGCGTATATTCACTTTTTTAAAGAAGTTTTAGAACTCTTAAATTTTAAATTGAAACAAGGTTTCTTTGGGTTTAAACAATTTCTTGTACTACCGTGTTTTTATTGGGTTTGACTAACTTTTACTTGATTAACAATTAAATAGAAATCGAATCAAATTAAAGACTAATTCTTGATTGAACTAATTAGTCTGATCCAGTTTTGATTAGATTTGTGCCATAAACTCTGGCCATTTTGATAGAATATTCGTTGGTTTTTATGTTGAGAAACCACTAAGGATAGAGAGGAGATGTCGCTAGAGTGAATCGTCAGAAAGAATGACTATTAGAAAAGTAAAATAAAGTTTTGAGGATATAAATACAATGTTTCAAACTTTGAGAAATGTGGCTAATAACTCTAAAATATAAAACCCTCGAAACCCTATATAATGGGAGTGAAAAAATAATTTTTTAAAATTAAGTTAGAGGAGAGATAGTTAATTTTCAAAATTAAAATGTAAAATGGAAATGAATTCTTTTTATTCAAATAAAAATTTCTAAATAATTATTTTAACCGTGTTAAAATTAATGGATAGATAAATATTTAAATTTTCAAAAATCAACAGATAAAAAATCTGGATTTACATCGAAATAGTCTTTTGGCCATTAACAAGTTAGTAAGATGTGTATGAAACTCTACATCATAACAAACTGCAAATGCTCTTTTAATGAGTTAACGGATTTTACGCCCATGCAAATAGGACTGCAGAAGGGAATAGACTTTATTTTAACAACTCCACATTATCAACATATATGCCCTCTCATTTTTCAAAACAAATCTCACCATCCCTCTCACAGAAGCTCACTCATAATGGTTAATGCTGAAACTGCTCGCAATATCGTCGGCATCATTGGTTTGTTTTTCACTTGTGTTGTTTTTTTTGTGTGTGTGTGCGTTTCCAGTTGCTTTTTTGTTTAATGAAAATATTTGGTTATGGTGCAGGAAATGTTATGTCCTTCGGCCTCTACCTCTCGCCATCGTAACTAATTTCTGGTTTTCTTATCAAAACTGTTAATCTTGTTAATGGATAATTACCCTGATTTTAAAATTAAATTGTCTTGACAGTCCAACTTTTTGGCAAATCATAAAGAGGAAATCAGTGGAGGAGCTTCAGCCCTTCGCATATATCGCTATCGCAACATGTATGAATTGCATGTTTTGGATGCTTTATGGTCTTCCATTTGTTCATCCTAAAAGCACTCTCGTCATCACCATCAACGCCATTGGCCTTGTGATGGAGTTCATATATTTGTCAATATTCTGTTACTACGACCATCAGAACCAAAGAAGGGTATATATATATATATATGTTTATTATCACAAGTAGAGACAATTCGCTCATTTGATAAAAATTTCTAATCTTTTTATCTATTTGCAGAAGAAGGTGGCGATTGGGCTTTCTGGGGAAGTGGTTTTTGTGTTGATAATAGCTGTAATTACAATGGTGGCTTTTCACACCCATGAAAGCAGGTCATTTTTTGTGGGAATTATCTGCGATGTCTTCAACATTATCATGTATGCTTCACCACTCACCATTGTGGTAAGTTTTTCCATCTCCCCAACCTAAATCTGCTGGTTTTATTCAGAAGAAAAAAATGTTGAAAAAGCTTAATTTCTTGTGTGGATTTCTACAGAAAAGAGTTATAAGAACAAAGAGCGTAGAGTACATGCCATTCTATCTCTCACTTGCCGGTTTCGCTAATGGCTGTATCTGGGCTGCTTATGCTCTCATCAAGCTGGATTATTTTATTCTGGTAAACCAAATATTTCTCTATAATAATTTTGCACTGGTGCAAAAAACATACAGATGATTTTGGTTTTGCTCTTGCAGATAAGCAATGGCCTTGGAGCACTGTTCGGTCTTCTGCAACTTATTATATATGGCGTGTACTATAGATCAACGCCTAGAAGGGGCCAAGATATCGAAAGGCCGCCGGAGGTTCAGCTCTCTACTGACACTTTGAATACATGAATATTGGATGTTACTTACCCATTTTGTATAAGTTTCATTGATAATTTCAATATTAAAAGTTTATTTGGTTAGATTTATCTATCAATTAAAAGAGTTTATTTAATATTTTAAATACTTAAAAATTAAATTATTTGATTTAATCTTGAAAAAAGCTAATAAAATGTTAATTAGAAAACATTTATTAAGAGAAAACTCAAAATTTAAACTTACTGTATCAATTCAAAAAAAATCGATTACACAGCTGAAATTTAAAGAATATATTTATACTAACATATATTTGACCTCATCTCTTATTATATTAGAAATTTATATATTTTTTAATATAATATTAAAAACATAAGCTCTATTTGAATCCAACTCTGCTTGCATCTAGTCAGCTTGTGCTTTTCATCAACTTGGACAATTTTCATTCCAATAATCCCCAGTGGCAAATTTAATCATAGTAAAAGTGGTTTAACAAAGGCCAAAGGACTATTTCCCACCCAAAGTATGGAGCAAAGACAAACACACATCCGCGATATTTCAAAAACTTAAATACTGACTCAAGGTTTAGTTCATTTCAACACACCTAAGAATTTTTTATTATACTTAAGGTTAAAATCATCAGTTTATTAATAATATTAAAATAAAAAAATTATATATTATATTTTTCTCTTGATTTGAAAAACTAACAATTTTTTCTAATATTGAGTTTTGAAAAATTTACTTTTCCCTCTAAGGTTTAGAAAACAAATCTGGTGAATGGTAAGCTCCCTCTTCAATGTTTCTCTCCTGATGATGCTCTGTCTTGATGGCTTTTTCTCTAGCGACAATGAACATCATCCATTCATCTAGACTCAATGGCACAACAAAAAAAAGAGAGACGGTGACAGAGATGGTGGCTGGGTTTAGGATAGAAAGAGGTAGTCACTAATGGCTAGAGAAGTGAAGAAAAAAAATCTAGGTTTGGGAGAAAAATATGATTTTTTAAAAACTGAAAACTTTAGGTAGAGATAAAGTTGTTAGGTTTTAAAAGAATAAGATAAAATTATAATTTTTAATAATATTATTAGAATAGCAATTTTACTTTTATATTTAATGGAAATTTAAAAAAGAGTAAGTGTTTAACCTTTTAAAATCTTGTAAATGTACATTTATCTTTGCACCAAAACTTATATGGGAAATAGTTCTTCACCTTTAACAGGATATTAATACCAAAATAAGTTGTAGCTGGAGGAGGATCTAATAATATATGGATTCTACTACAGATCAACACCAACAAAAGTTGAAGACGACATCAAGCCAACCGACGTTCAACTATCTGCTACAGCCGCTGTCTAAAACGTTCATGCCTAAAAACAACTGAGTGCAATCTATATGGCTGTTCTGTTTTTTTTTTTTTTTTTTTTTAAAGTGTGCAGCAATAAAAAATGAGTCGAAGAAATTGGTGTAATTGTAACTTGTCTTGTAAGCAGTTGGCACGCTGCCTGGGGCTGCTATGCTCAGCAGTTTGGGTTAGTTTTGGGTATGTGCAGGGCTTATCAAGGCCCAAAATATTTTTAGAGAGAAAAAAAAAAGTGGGAAGCTACCTCTTAACAGAGCTAGTTTTAGGTGTGAACAAGGCAGTCCCAAATAGAAAACCCAAAATATTTCAAAAACTACAGTTTATCATATCCAGGTTTCGATCCTGCGACCTGTGGGTAATGGGCCCATCACGCTTCCGCTGCGCCACTCTGATATTTGATCAACGTTTCATTATACGTATATTCAAAGTTTAGTCTAGATCCATTGACTGAGTTATTTTAAAAAACCCCATGCCTCTTCAAAATTTGCTCATACGCTAATTTTAATACCATTTTTGTCAAATTCTCTTTTAATGATTCAGTATAAATGAACAAGAGCTGTTTGATATAGATTATTATTAGGCCAAAGGATTATTTTCCACCCAAGTTTAATTGCATTCCCAAAGTTATATCTATAAGATTTAAAAACCCAAAATTTCACTCGTTGACCAATTAGAATTAAAATTTTCTGTTAGAAATAGAGATAAAATTGTTTTTTTACTAATAATATTAAAAAATATAAAATTCATTGCAATTTCCCTCCTAAGTTTTAAAAACTAATATTTCACCTCTACCTAAAGTTTTCTGACTTTAAAAAGTAACATTCCCACCCCCCCCCCCAATTTTAGGTTTTTTTTTTTTCTCCTCCGACCACTACAAAAAGATTTGGAAATCTTTTCATCATTGACAAAGAAATTTATTTCAGGTTGTTTTCTGTGTGTCAGCCAACGGTTTAAGATAGAAAGGGAAGATCGTTGACACTAGAGATGGTGGTTAAAGGGGTGAAGAAAAAATTTGGAGGAAAAAATATAACTTTTCAAAGTTATAAAACTTCAAACAGAGGTAAAATTATTAATTTTGAAAATTTAAGGGAAAATATAATGAATTTTATATTTTTTAATATTATTAATAAATAACAATTTTATCATTGCTTTTAACAAAAAAATTCTAACGACAATTATGTTATAGATGAGATTTTGAGTTTTTCAAACTCTACAAATATGATTATGAGAACGCAACTAAACTTGGGTAGAAAATAGTCCTTCGGCCTTATTATTATTATTAAAGTTAGAATATTTGGAAGGGGAAAACAATGTTGAGATTGGATCAACTCTTTTTCATTAAACCAAGCTTTAGGGTTAGGGTTCGTTTAATATATATTTTCATTTTTTATAATAAAATATATTACAAATATTATTCAAATGCATTTAATAAAAATGAGTCAAATTGTTTTGAAAAATAATATGCATAAGAAAAGGATGAAAAGCTGTTTTCCATATTTTATTAATTTGAAAATAGTGTTTAAATATTATTAAGAATAAACATTTTAACATAATGGTTGTAATAGCAGTATTATCATACTACTAATTATAGGTTCAAAATATTAAGCATAAACAAATTATATAATCAAAGTAATAAAATCTTATTAGTAGGTCATTACAGACATAACAAAGGGGTCAATTGACCTTAGACTCAATCCAAACTATTTTAAAAATATAAATCTTGTTATTGTAGCAAGTTACGCCCAACTTGTGGGTTGATCAGGTCATACCGCTAGCTAACTTGACTCGGCATGATATTGTAGTAGTGTCTTAAAAAAGATTTTGATATATTTTGTTTGGTTAGCCAAAAAAAAACAAAATTTTTTTAATTCTTTTCTTCAAATTTTTTTCTATGTAAACCCCTTTTCCCTCCCAAAATTCATATATATACTCTCAATCTCTCAAACTCTCATTTTTCTCAATCTCATATTTTTTTCGTCAATATCTCATTCTCAAACTTTATGAATTCATAAACAATGTTTCTTTATGTTTATAATTTAGTTTTTGTTTCAGTTTTGTTAATCAACTATTATTTTTCATAATTTTATTTATTAAAATAGTTTACAAATGGATTTAGACTTAAATGAGTCAATCTGTTTAAATATTATGACGTTGATGATATTATTGATAATTCATGTGGAATAGAAGTACGGGCACCAATAAAGGAAAATGGGACAAACGCAAGCTCGATAGAAAGAAAAAGAAAGAAAAAATTCATGGTGTGGGATCACTTCAATCAAATATAGGAAATGATCGAAAAAATATCAATTTGTTGAGCAATATACAAACACTACAGTTCATGTTTAACATATGTCAGTTTGGGTGGCATAAGACATTTTTGTTGGCATATTATAAATAATTGTAAAAAAAAATCACACGAGATGAAAAGGCAACAACGAATTGTTTTCACCAGATCGTGATCCATTAGTCTTGATGCTAGTGCAACAAGAGGTCGAGCGGTTCCCAATACATGGGAGAAATGTTTATTTTTCCATATGATGAAATGAAAATGCAATGCATGCCATATGTTTGATAAAACAAAAAATAATGAAAAATTATTGAATTAATGTTGAATCATATATTTATTCTATTTAATGAAAAATTATTTTATATTATATGTGCATGTCATATTATCAATTTAATAGCTCAAAATGGTTTGAGCATGACTAAAGATTTAGTGATAAAATGATAATTTTATCTTTTTTTATAATTAAAAATTATAATAAAAATTAACTTATAAATAAATGTTTAGATTTTTAAATTTAAGATTGTACTAAAGCTTAGATGGGAAATAGACCATTGGCCTCAAAATAATCTTTAATTATTTGTCTACAGGTTAATCGACTTTTGCAGATATATAATTAAAAGTTATCTTTTTCCAAATCAGAATCCTCCTTTCTTGTCATCCAGTTTTTGTCAGAGATAACCCACGTAAGTTATTTGGGTTTAATAATTGGCCAAAGGACTATTTCCAACCTAATATATGTTGTATTCTCATGTTTCCCCTTTTTAACTTTGAAAATACCAAATATCTACCCATGAGCAGTTAAATTTAACGAAACTCTAACCCCTTAAGATTTTATCTCTTTTTACCCCCTAACCCCTAAAACATAACCATTTCCCCCTAGGCCAAGTTTTGAAAAATAGCATTCCCCCCCCCCCAGCATTTAGTTTTCAAGCCCCGATGTCATCGCCGATGACGAAGCCTTCCCGATGCACCACCATGCTTCGACGACCTCTCTTCTCTCCTCTGGAATGTCGATTAACTCAGATCTGGTGTTGTCTTCGCCTGGAAAGTTGAAGAGCTTCGTCTCCCAATGAGGCGAAGACAACGTTAGATCTGGGTTGATCGACATTCTAGAGGAGAGAAAAGAGGTCGTCGGAGCATGGTGGTGCATCGGAAAAGCTTCGTCGTTAGCGATGTCATCAGATTTGGCGTCGAGGATTGAAAACTAAACCCTAGAGGGGGGGAATGTTATTTTTTAAAACAGGGCCTAGGAGAAAATGATTAGTTTTTAGGGTTTATGGGGGGAAAAGAGGATTAAATTTTAATTTATTTTTAATATTACAGATAAAAAGACGATTTTGCCCTTAAATACGTTTTTTTAACAGCTCATAAGTAGGTAAATAGGCTTTTCAAAGTTAACGGATGGGAATGTGCAGAAAAAGTATTCCTTGGGTGGGAAATAGTCCTTTGGCCTTAATAATTATATTTCTTGGATTTTGACTTTGATTAGTATAAAATATTTTCTTTATTTCAAATTATTGTATAAGAATTTCACTTAAAAAAAAGAGAGAGAATAACACACGAAAACAACTTTCCTGCTGTAATTAGAATATTGAAAAAAAAAAAAAAGAAAACTTTTTTACTGTTGTTTATAATACAAAAAAAAAAGGAAAAATTTTTAATAAAGAGAAGATATTAACAGATAAATTTTTTAACTGTATAATCATATTTTAATTATTGAAAAATGTTAAAGAAAATAATTTATTATTTACCACCGATTGTAATCAGACTATGTTTATTTTTATATCAAAATATTTTTAATTATATATTTGATTATTAAGTCTTTAAAATTATTTTTAAACAATTAACTATCTAACCACTGATCTCAGACCAAATTGCCCTTTTCACTGAGGTGACCAAATTGACCAAATTCTAAAAACATTGTTATAATTTCGTTAAGTGTTACTCATAGCACTTAGCAATGGATTGCTATTATGTATTAGATGTTATCAAATTTACTATCCATAAAATTATCCAATATTTTTAAAACCAGACCGATAATTAAATCGATCACCTCATTGGTTTTTGATTCAATCGATTAGTTTCAATATAAATCATTATAATTGAACAAATGATTATAAAAAGGTTGAATTAACATTTTGTAACATTATACAATAATGTCATTAATTAATATAAATGTTATCTATCAAAATTTCTCAAATTTATCACTATAAATAACCAGTATAATTTTAAATATGTTTTTTTATACTGATAATACGATACACAACATTAGTGTATAAATAATTTACATAATCTACATTTAATTCATCATAAGTTTTTAACTCCAAATTTTAATAGCACAAACTCTTCTACATTTAGAATCAAGAATATACAAAAATTCTCTAAAGTTGAGCGTATACTCACTTTTTCAGAGAAGTTTTAGAACTCTTAAATTTTAAATTGAAACAAGGTTTCTTTGGGTTTAAACAATTTCTTGTACTGCAGTGTTTTTATTGGGTTTGACTAACTTTTAATGGATTAACAATTAAATAGAAATTGAATCAAATTAAAGACTAATTCTTGATTGAACTAATTAGTCTGATTCAGTTTTGATTAGATTTGTGCCATAAAATCTGGCCATTTTGATAGAATATTAATTGGTTTTTGTGTTGAGAAACCACTAAGGATGGAGAGGAGATGTCGCTAGAATGAATCGTCAGAAAGAATGACTATTAGAAAAGTGAAATAAAGTTTTGGGGGTATAAATATAATGTTTCAAACTTTGAGAGAGGTGGCTAATAACTCTAAAATATAAAACCCTCAAAACCCTATATAACGAGGGTGAAAAAATAATTTTTTAAAATTAAGTTAGAAGAGAGATAGTTAATTTTCAAAATTAAAATATAAAAAGGAAATGAATTCTTTTTATTCTAATAAAAATCTCTAAATAATTATTTTAACCCTGTTAAAATTAATGAATAGATAAATATTTAACAATAAAATTATGTGTATCTATTTTGAGTACATAAATATGTACATATTTATATGTGTCATCATGTGATTAGATGATTTTGAATTAAGAATAAAACAATAACCAATCATATGATGACACATATGAGTGTGTATATATTTATGTACCCAAAGTGGATACACATAGTATTGCTCAATATTTAAATTTTAAAAAATCAAAAGATAAAAAATCTGGATTTACATCAAACCTTAGGGGCGAAATAGTCTTTTGGCCATTAACAAGTTAGTAAGATGTGTATGAAACTCTACATCATAACAAACTGCAAATGCTCTTTTAATGAGTTAACGGATTTTACGCCCATGCAAATAGGACTGCAGAAGGGAATAGACTTTATTTTAACAACTCCACATTATCAACATATATGCCCTCTCATTTTTCAAAACAAATCTCACCATCCCTGTCACAGAAGCTCACTCATAATGGTTAATGCTGAAACTGCTCGCAATATCGTCGGCATCATTGGTTTGTTTTTCACTTGTGTTGTTGCTACAAAAAACCAATGATTTTTTTTGTGTGTGTGTGTTTTCAGTTGCTTTTTTGTTTAATGAAAATATTTGGTTATGGTGCAGGAAATGTTATGTCCTTCGGCCTCTACCTCTCGCCATCGTAACTAATTTCTGGTTTTCTTATCAAAACTGTTAATCTTGTTAATGGATAATTACCCTGATTTTAAAATTAAATAGTTTTGACAGTCCAACTTTTTGGCAAATAATAAAGAGGAAATCAGTGGAGGAGCTTCAGCCCTTCGCATATATCGCTATCGCAACATGTATGAATTGCATGTTTTGGATGCTTTATGGTCTTCCATTTGTTCATCCTAAAAGCACTCTCGTCATCACCATCAACGCCATTGGCCTTGTGATGGAGTTCATATATTTATCAATATTCTGTTACTACGACCATCAGAACCAACGACGGGTATATATATATATATGTTTATTATCACAAGTAGAGACAATTCGCTCATTTGATAAAAATTTCTAATCTTTTTATCTATTTGCAGAAGAAGGTGGCGATTGGACTTTCTGGGGAAGTGGTTTTTGTGTTGATAATAGCTGTAACTACAATGGTGGCTTTTCACACCCATGAAAGCAGGTCATTTTTTGTGGGAATTATCTGCGATGTCTTCAACATTATCATGTATGCATCACCACTCACCATTGTGGTAGGTTTTCCCATATCCCCAACCTAAATCTGCTGGTTTTATTCAGAAGAAAAAAATGTTGAAAAAGCTTAATTTCTTGTGTGGATTTCTACAGAAAAAAGTTATAAGAACAAAGAGCGTTGAGTACATGCCATTCTATCTCTCACTTGCCGGTTTCACTAATGGCTGTGTCTGGGCTGCTTATGCTCTCATCAAGCTGGATTATTTTATTCTGGTAAACCAAATATTTCTCTATAATAATTTTGCACTGGTGCAAAAAACAGACAGATGATTTTGGTTTTGCTCTTGCAGATAAGCAATGGCCTTGGAGCACTGTTCGGTCTTCTGCAACTTATTATATATGGCGTGTACTATAGATCAACGCCTAGAACGGGCCAAGATATCGAAAAGCCGCCGGAGGTTCAGCTCTCTACAGCTCCCAGGGCTTAAATTAATCTATCATGCTGATTTTTTTAGCAGTGAGTTCAAAAAAATTTTATGTGGTCCATTATTTCCATTGAAATCCAAATTGGCATAAAATTTCAATAATAACACTTTGAATATTGGATGTTACATACCCATTTTGTATAAGTTTCATTGATAATTTCAATATTAAAAGTTTATTTGGTTAGATTTATCTATCAATTAAAAGAGTTTATTTAATTTTTTAAATACGTAAAATTAAATTATTTGATTTAATCTTGAAAAAAGCTAATAAAATGTTAATTAGAAAACATTTACTAAGAGAGAACTCAAAATTTAAACTTACTGTATCAATTAAAAAAAAATCATTTACACAGCTGAAATTTAAAGAATATATTTATATTAACATATATTTGACCTCATCTCTTATTATATTAAAACTTTATATATTTTTTAATATAATATTAAAAGCATTAGCTCTGTTTCAATCCAACCCTGATTGCATTTGGTCAGCTTATGCTTTTCATCAACTTGGACAATTTTCATTCCAATAATCCCCAGTGGCAAATTTAATCATAGTAAAAGTGGTTTAACAAAGGCTAAAGGACTATTTCCCACCCAAGGTATGGAGCAAGGACAAACACACATCTATAATATTTCAAAAACTTAAATACTTACTCAAGATTTAGTCTATTTTGACACATCTAAGAATTTTTTGTTATACTTAAAATTAAAATCATCAATTTATTAATAATATTAAAATAAATAAAATTATATCTTATATTTTTTTGTTTGAAAAACTAACAATTTTTTCTAATATTGAGTTTTGAAAAATTCACTTTTTTCCTCTAAGGTTAGAAAACAAATCTGACGAATGGTAAGCTCCCTCTTCGATGTTTCTCTCTTGATGACATTTTCTCTAGCGACAATGAACATCATCCATTCATCTAGACTCAATGGCACGACAAAAGGAGAGAGAGATGGTGGCCAAGTTTAAGATAAAAAGAGATAGTTGCTAGTGGCTAGAGAAGTGAAGAAAAAAACCTAGGTTTGGAAGAAAAATATGATTATTTTTTAAATTAAAAACTTTAAGTAGAGATAAAGTTGTTAGGTTTTAAAATCTGATAAAGGAAGGATGAGATAAAATTATATTTTTTAATAATATTATTAAAATAACAGTTTTACTTTCACGTTTAATGAAAATTAAAAAATGAGTAAGTGTTTAATTTTTTAAAATCTCGCAAACGTATATTTGTCTTTGCATCAAACCTTATATGGAAAATAGTTCTTCACCTTTAATAGAATATTAATACCAAAATAAGTTGTAGCTGGAGGAGGATCTAATAATTTATGGATTCTACTACAGATCAACACCAACAAAAGTTGAAGACGACATCAAGCCAACAGACGTTCAACTATCTGCTACAGCCGCTGTCTAACACGTTCATGCCTAAAAACAACTGAGTGCAATCTATATGACTGTTCTGTTTTTTTTTATTTTAAAAAAAAAAAGTGTGCGGCTAAAAAAAATTAGTCGAAGAAATTGGTGTAATTTAATACCATTTTTGTCAAATTCTCTTTTAATAATTCAGTATAAATGAACAAGAGCTGTTTGATATAGATTATTGTTTGGCCAAAGGATTATTTTCCACCCAAGTTTAATTGCATTCCCAAAGTTATATCTATAAGATTTTAAAACCCAAAATTTCACTCGTTGATCAATTAGAATTAAAATTTTCTGTTAGAAATAGGGATAAAATCGTTTTTTTACTAATAATATTAAAAAATATAAAATTCATTACAATTTCCCTCCTAAGTTTTAAAAACTAATATTTCACCTCTACCTAAAGTTTTCTGACTTTAAAAAGTAACATTCCCCCCCCCCTCCCCCAATTTTAGGGTTTTTTTTTTCTCTCCTCTAACCACTACAAAGAGATATTTTCATCATTGACAAAGAGATCTATTTCAGGTTGCTTCCTGTGTGTCAGCCAATGGTTTAAAATAGAAAGGAAAGATCGTTGACACTAGAGATAGTGGTTAAAGGAATGAAAAAAAAATTTGGAGGGAAAAATATAACTTTTCAAAGTTATAAAACTTCAAACAAAGGTAAAATTGTTAATTTTGAAAATTTAAGGGAAAATATAATGAATTTTATTTTTTTTAATATTATTAATAAAATAATGATTTTATCCCTGCTTTTAACAAAAAAATTCTAACGACAATTATGTTATAGGTAAGATTTTGAGTTTTTCAAACTCTATAAATGTGGTTTTGAGAACGCAACTAAACTTGGGTAGAAAATAGTCCTTCAGCCTTATTATTATTATTAAAGTTAGAATATTTGGAAGGGGAAAACAACGTTGAGATTGGATCAACTCTTTTTCATTAAACCAAGCTTTAGGGTTAGGGTTCGTTTAATATATATTTTCATTTTTTATAATAAAATATATTACAAATATTATTCAAATGCATTTAATAAAAATGAGTCAAATTGTTTTGAAAAATAATATGCATAAGAAAAGGATGAAAAGCTGTTTTCTATATTTTATTAATTTGAAAATAGTGTTTAAATATTATTAAGAATAAACATTTTAACATAATGGTTGTAATAGCAGTATTATCATACTACTAATTATAGGTTCAAAATATTAAGCATAAACAAATTATATAGTCAAAGTAATAAAATCTTATTAGTAGGGCATTACAGATATAACAAAGGGGTCAATTGACCTCAGACTCAATCCAAACTATTTTAAAAATATATATTTTGTTATTGTAGCAAGTTATGCCCAACCTGTGGATTGATTAGGTCATACCGTTAGCTAACTTGACTCAGCATGATACTGTAGTAGTGTCTTAAAAAAGATTTTGATATATTTTGTTTGGTTAGCCAAAAAAAAAAAAAATTTAATTCTTTTCTTCAAAATTTTTTCTATGTAAACCCCTTTTCCCTCCCAAAATTCATATATATACTCTCAATCTCTCAAACTCTCATTTTTCTCAATCTCATATTTTCTCGTCAATATCTCATTCTCAAACTCTCTGAATTCATAAACAATGTTTCTTTATGTTTATAATTTAGTTTTTGTTTCAGTTTTGTTATTCAACTATTATTTTTCATAATTTTATTAAATAGTTTACAAATGGATTTAGACTTAAACGAGTTCAATCTTTTTAAATATTATGACGATGACGATATTATTGATAATTCATGTGGAATAGAAGTACGGGCACCAATAAAGGAAAATGGGACAAACACAAGCTCGATAGAAAGAAAAAGAAAGTAAAAATCTATGGTGTGGGATCATTTCAATCAAATATAGGAAATGATTGAAAAAAGATCAATTTGTTGAGCAATATACAAACACTACGGTTCACGTTTAACATTTGTCAGTTTGGGTGGCATAGGACATTTTTGTTGGCATATTATAAATAATTGTAAAAAAAATTCACACGAGATGAAAAAGCAACAACGAATTGTTTTCACCAGATCGTGATCCATTAGTCTTGATGCTAGTGCAACAAGAGGTCGAGCGGTTTCCAATACATGGGAGAAATGTTTATTTTTACGTATGATGAAATGAAAATGCAATGCATGTCATATATTTGATAAAACAAAAAATAATGACAAAATTTTGAATTAATGTTGAATCATATATTTATTTCATTTAATGAAAAATTATTTTATATTATATGTGCATGTTATATTATCAATTTAATAGCTCAAGATGGTTTGAGCATAAGTAAAAATTTAGTGATAAAATGATAATTTTATTTTATTATAATCAAAAATTATAATAAAAATTAACTTATAAATAAATGTCTAGATTTTTAGATTTAAGATTGTACTAAAGCTTGGATGGGGAATAGACCATTGGCCTCAAAATAATCTTTAATTATTTGTCTACAAGTTAATCGACTTTTGAAGATATATAATTAAGAGTTATCCTTTTCCAAATCAGAATCCTCCTTTCTTGTCATCCAGTTTTTGTCAGAGATAACCCACGGTTTAATGATTGGCCAAAGGACTATTTCCAACCCAATGTATGTTGTATTCTCAGGTTTCTCCCCTTTAACTTTAAAAATATCAAATATCCACCTATAAACAGTTAAATTTTATGGAACCCTAACCCCTTAAAATTTTATCTTTTTTTTCCCCCCAACCCCCAAAAACTAACCATTTCCCCCTAGGCCAAGTTTTGAAAAATAGCATTCCCCCCCCCTAGGGTTTAGTTTTCAACCACCGATGACGAAGCCTTCCTGATGCACCACCATGCTCCGACGACCTCTCTTCTCTCCTCTGGAACTCGATCAACCTAGATCTAGTGTCGTCTTCGCCTGGAAAGTTGAAGAGCTTCGTTAGGAGACGAAGAGCTTCGTCTTCAACTTTCCAGGAGAAGACGACACCAGATCTGGGCCGATCGACTTTCTAGAGGAAAAAAGAGAGGCCGTCGGAGCATGGTGGTGTGTCGGAAAAGCTTCGTCGTCAACGATGGCATCGGGGATTGAAAATTAAACCCTAGGGGGGGAATGCTATTTTTCAAAACTTGACCTAGGGGAAAATGATTAGTTTTTAGGGGTTAGGGGGGAAAAGAGGATTAAATTTTAATTTTAATTTATTTTTAATATTATAGATAAAATGACGATTTTATCCTTGAATCTGTTTTTTTAACAACCTATGAATAGATAAATGGGCTTTTCAAAGTTAACGGGTAGGAATATGTAGAAAAAGTATACCTTGTGTGGGAAATAGTCCTTTGACCTTAATAATTATATTTCTTGGATTTTGATTTTTATTAGTATAAAATATTTTCTTTATTTCAAATTATTGTATAAGAATTTCACTTAAAAAAAAGAGAGAAAGAATATCACACGAAAACAACTTTCCTGCTGTAATTAGAATACTGAAAAAAAAAAAAATTTACTGTTGTTTATAATACAAAAAAAAAAAAAGGGTAAAAACAATATCCGGTAAAAAGGGAAAAATGTTAATCTTATCTCTTCAATAGTTGAAAAAATAAAGAAAATTTTAGTAAAGAGAAGATATTAACGGATAAATTTTTTAACTTTATAATCATATTTTAATTATTAAAAAATGTTAAAGAAAATAATTTATTATTTACCACCGATTGTAGTCAGACTATGTTTATTTTTATATCAAAATATTTTTAATTATATATTTGATTATTAAGTCTTTAAAATTATTTTTAAACAATTAACTATCTAACCACTGATCTAAGACCAAATTGCCCTTTTCACTGAATTAACGTCCAGTTTAATTCCAAAAATATTGTTATAATTTCGTTAAGTGTTACTCATAGCACTTAGCAATTTATGCGATTGGATTGCTATTATGTATTAGATGTTATCAAATTTACTATCCATAAAATTATCCAATATTTTTAAAACCAGACTGATAATTAAATCGATCACCTCATTGGTTTATGATTCAATCGATTAGTTTCAATATAAATCATTATAATTGAACAAATAATTATAAAAGGTTGAATTAACATTTTGTAACATTATACAATAATGTCATTAATTAATATAAATGTTATCTATCAAATTTTCTCAAATTTAGCACTATAAATAACCATCACTATAAATAACCAGTATAATTTTAAATATGTTTTTTTATACTGATAATACAATACACAACATTAGTGTATAAATAATTTACATAATCTACATTTGATTCATCATAAGTTTTTAACTCCACAAACTCTTCTACATTTAGAATCAAGAATATACAAAAATTCTCTAAAGTTGAGCGTATATTCACTTTTTTAGAGAAATTTTAGAACTCTTAAATTTTAAATTGAAACAAGGTTTCTTTGGGTTTAAACAATTTCTTGTACTGCAGTGTTTTTATTGGGTTTGACTAACTTTTAATTGATTAACAATTAAATAGAAATCGAATCAAATTAAAGATTAATTCTTGATTGAACTAATTAGTCTGATCCAGTTTTGATTAGATCTGTGCCATAAAATCTAGCCATTTTGATAGAATGTTCAGTGGTTTTTACGTCGAGAAACCATTAGAGATAGAGAGAAGATGTCACTAGAGTGAATTATCGAGAAAAACAACTATTGGAAAGGTGAAATAAAGTTTTGGAGTATAAATATAATGTTTCAAATTTTGAGAGAGGTGGCTAATAACTCTAAAATATAAAATCCTCGAAACCCTATATAATGGGGGTGAAAAAATAATTTTTTAAAATTAAGTTATAGTTGAGATAGTTAATTTTCAAAATTAAAGTGTAAAAAGGTAATGAATTCTTTTTATTCAAATAAAAATCTCTAAATAATTATTTTAACCCTTATTATAACAGTTAAAATTAATGAATAAATGAATATTTAAATTTTTAAACAATCAACAGATAAAAAATTTGGATTTACATCAAACCTTTGGTGCGGAATAGTCTTTTGGCCATTAACAAGTTAGTAAGATGTGTATAAAACTCTACATCATAACAAACTGCAAATGCTCTTTGAATGAGTTAACGGATTTTACGCCCATGCAAATAGGACTGCAGAAGGGAATAGACCTTATTTTAACAACTCCACATTATCAACATATATGCCCTCTCATTTTTCAAAACAAATCTCACCATCTCTGTCACAGAAGCAGCTCACTCATAATGGTTAATGCTGAAACTGCTCGCAATATCGTCGGCATCATCGGTTTGTTTTTTACTTGTGTTGTTGCTACAAAAAACCAATGATTTCCTCTTTATTATTCGCCAAAAAGTTGGACTGTCAAAACAATGTAATTTCAAAATCAGTCCAACTTTTTGGCGAATAATTAAGAGGAAATCAGTGGAGGAGTTTCAGCCCTATGCATATATCGCTATCGCAACATGTATGAATTGCATGTTTTGGATGCTTTATGGTCTTCCATTTGTTCATCCTAAAAGCACTCTCGTCATCACCATCAACGCCATTGGCGTTGTGATGGGGTTGATATATTTATCAATATTCTGTTACTACGACCATCAGAACCAAGGAAGGGTATATATCTATATATATATATATGTTTATTATCACATGTAGAGACAATTCGCTCATTTGATAAAAATTTCTAATCTTTTTATCTATTTGCAGAAGAAGGTGGCCATTGGACTTTCTGGGGAAGTGGTTTTTGTGTTGATAATAGCTGTAATTACAATGGTGGCTTTTCACACCCATGAAAGCAGGTCATTTTTTGTGGGAATTATCTGCGATGTCTTCAACATTATCATGTATGCTTCACCACTCACCATTGTGGTAAGTTTTTCCATCTCCCCAACCTAAATCTGCTGGTTTTATTCAGAAGAAAAAAATGTTGAAAAAGCTTAATTTCTTGTGTGGATTTCTACAGAAAAAAGTTATAAGAACAAAGAGCGTAGAGTACATGCCATTCTATCTCTCACTTGCCGGTTTCACTAATGGCTGTATCTGGGCTGCTTATGCTCTCATCAAGCTGGATTATTTTATTCTGGTAAACCAAATATTTCTCTATAATAATTTTGCACTGGTGCAAAAAACATACAGATGATTTTGGATTTGCTCTTGCAGATAAGCAATGGCCTTGGAGCACTGTTCAGTCTTCTGCAACTTATTATATATGGCGTGTACTATAGATCAACGCCTAGAAAGGGCCAAGATATCGAAAAGCGGCCGGAGGTTCAGCTCTCTACAGCTCCCACGGGTTAAATTAATCTATCATGCTGATTTTTTTAGCAGTGAGTTCAAAAATATTTTGATGTGGTCCATTATTTCCATTGAAATCCAAATTGTCACATTTTATAATAAAAAATTTCAATAATGACACTTTGAATACATGAATATTGGATGTTACTTACCATTTTGTATAAGTTTCAATGATAATTTCAATATTAAAAGTTTATTTGGTTAGATTTATTTATCAATTAAAAGAGTTTATTTAATATTTTAAATACTTAAAAATTAAATTATTTGATTTAATTTTTTTAAAAAGTGATAAAATGTTAACTAAAAAACATTTATTAATAGAGAACTCAAAATTTTAATTTCTCGTATCAATTCAAAAAGAATCATTTATTTATACTCTTGAAATTTAAAGAATATATTTATATTAACATTTATTTGACCTCATCTTTTATTATATTAAAACCTTATCATAACAGTATTAAAAAATTTTAAATTAAAAATAAAATAATATTTAATAACATATAATAAAAATATTTATATTTTTATTATTTTCTTAAGAAATAGTAGTAAATCGACCGTAAATTATCATCTAAGTAACCAAAAAAAATTGTGATATCAATAAAGTAAAATTATGAACCTAAATAATATTTGATCCTATCAATGTATATATATTACAAGATCATACCAAATAATATAGTCAAATCATAACTGCAAAATAAACATCAATATGATTTATGCTTTTTAGATTTTTGAAATGATAATTAATTGTCGTTGCCAGTAAAAATATATATATATTTTTTCATAACATTTTTCCCGCTGCCTTTTGTTGATTTTAACAGCGAAAAACTATAAAGACGAAGAGTTTGGAGTACACGTCAGTCTATCTCTCAATGGCCGGCTTTGTTAATGGGTGCATCTGGTCGGCTTGTGCTTTTCATCAACTTGGACAATTTTCATTCCGAAAATCCCCAGTGGCAAATTTAATCATAGTAAAAGTGGTTTGACACAGGGCAATAGCGATGTTGATGGTGATGACGAGAGTGATGAACAAATGGAAGACCTTAAAACATCCAAAACATGCAATTCATACATGTTGCAATATATGCATAGGGCTGAAACTCCTCCACTGATTTCCTCTTAATTATTCGCCAAAAAGTTGGACTGTCAAAACAATGTAATTTTAAAATCAGGCTAATTATCCATTAACAAGATTAACAGTTTTGATAAGAAAACCAGGCGAGAGGAAGAGGCCGAAGGAGATAACATTACCTGCATCATAAATAACCAAATATTTTCATTAAACAAAAAGGTAACTGAAAACACACACCAAAAAATAAAAAAATCATTGTTTTTTGTAGCAACAACACAAGTGAAAAACAAACCAATGATGCCGACGATATTGCGAGCAGTTTCAGCATTAACCATTATGAGTGAGCTGCTTCTGTGACAGAGATGGTGAAATTTGTTTTGAAAAATGAGAGGGCATATATGTTGATAATGTGGAGTTGTTAAAATAAAGCAATAATCTATCACTTATGCTCTCATCAAGCTGGATTATTTTATTCTGGTAAACCAAATATTTCTCTATAATAATTTTGCACTGGTGCAAAAAACAGACAGATGATTTTGGTTTTGCTCTTGCAGATAAGCAATGGCCTTGGAGCACTGTTCGGTCTTCTGCAACTTATTATATATGGCGTGTACTATAGATCAACGCCTAGAACGGGCCAAGATATCGAAAAGCCGCCGGAGGTTCAGCTCTCTACAGCTCCCAGGGCTTAAATTAATCTATCATGCTGATTTTTTTAGCAGTGAGTTCAAAAAAATTTTATGTGGTCCATTATTTCCATTGAAATCCAAATTGGCATAAAATTTCAATAATAACACTTTGAATATTGGATGTTACATACCCATTTTGTATAAGTTTCATTGATAATTTCAACATTAAAAGTTTATTTGGTTAGATTTATCTATCAATTAAAAGAGTTTTTTTAATTTTTTAAATACGTAAAATTAAATTATTTGATTTAATCCCGAAAAAGGCTAATAAAATGTTAACTAGAAAACATTTATTAAGAGAGAACTCAAAATTTAAACTTATTGTGTCAATTCAAAAAGAATCATCTATTTGACCTCATCTCTTATTATATTAAAACTTTATATATTTTTTTATAATTATATTATTAAAAAATTTTGAATTAAAAAATATATATTTTTATTATTTTCTCGAAATGTAGTAGCGAATCAACTGTAAAATATAATCTAAGTAAGGAAAAAATTGTTATACCAATAAAGTAAAAGTATATATATTACAAGATCATACCAAACAATATAGTCAAATCATAACTACAAAATAAACATCAATACGATGAAATCGAAATATGCTTTTGAGATATTTGAAATGATAATTAATTGTCGTTGCTTGTAAAGACTAAACTGCTGTTTTATATTATTTTGTCAAAAAATATTTTCAAAACTTTTTCCCCGTTGCCTTTTGTTGATTTTAACAGCGAAAAACTATAAAGACGAACAGTTTGGAGGACATGTCAGTCTATCTCTCACTGGCCGGCTTTGTTAATGGTTGCACCTACGGCTAGATTCAAACTGAATCAAGTTCAAGTTTGTTTGAACTTGAGCTTAATTCAGTTTATAGTAATTGAGTTCGAGTTCAAGTTCAAGCTCATACTCATCGAGTTTACTGCAAATAGGCTTGAGCTTAGCTAAAGCTTAATTTGAGTTCAAGCTTTAACTAACTCATTATTAATACAACGTCGTTTTATATCAAAATTTTTAGTTTATGAGTTTGATGAACAACTCAGGCTCGAAGTTGCAGGCTCGAGCTAGCTCAAACTCTTTTGGGGTTGGCTTGTTTCGGGCTCATTCGAGCTAAACTCGAGCTCAAATAAGCTTGGTTCAAATCCAGCCTTGGTTGCATTTGGTGAGCTTATGCTTTTCATCAACTTGGACAATTTTCATTCCAATAATCCCCATAACAAAGGCCAAAGGACTATTTCCCACCCAAAGTATGGAGCAAAGACAAACACACATCCACGATATTTTAAAAACTTAAATACTTACTCAAGGTTTAGTCCATTTCGACACACCTAAGAATTTTTTGTTAAAATCATCAGTTTATTAATAATATTAAAATAAATAAAATTATATCTCATATTCTTCTCTTGGTTTGAAAAACTAACAATTTTCCTTAATATTGAGTTTTGAAATTTTCACTTTTCTCTCTAAGGTTTAGAAAACAAATCTGGCGAATGGTAAGCTTCCTCTTCGATGTTTCTCTCTCGATGGCACTCTCTCCCGATGACTTTTTCTCTAGCAATGGTGAACATCATCCATTCATCTAGACTCAATGGCATGACAAAAGAAGAGAGAGATGGTGACAGAGATGGTGGTCAGGTTTAGGATAGAAAGAGATAGTCGCTGGTGGCTGGAGAAGCGAAGAAAAAAACCTAGGTTTGGAAGAAAAATATGATTTTTTTTAAATTAAAAACTTTAAGTAAAGATAAAATTGTAAGGCTTTAAAATCTGATAAAGTAAAAATGTGATAAAATTATATTTTTTAATAATATTATTAAAATAACAGTTTTACTTTCATATTTAATGAAAATTAAAAAATGAGTAAGTGTTTAACTTTTTAAAATCTCGCAAACGTATATTTGTCTTTACATCAAACCTTATATGGGAAATAGTTCTTCACCTTTAATAGAATACTAATACCAAAATAAGTTGTAGCTGGAGGAGGATCTAATAATTTATGGATTCTATCTACTACAGATCAACACCAACAAAAGTTGAAGACGACATCAAGCCAACAGACGTTCAACTATCTCCTACAGCCGCTGTCTAAAACTCTCATGCCTAAAAACAACTGAGTGCAATCGATATGACTGTTCTCTTTTTTTTTTTTTTTGTTAAAAGTGTGCAGCAAGAAAAAATAAGTCGAAGAAATTGGTGTAATTGTAACTTGTCTTGTAAGCAGTTGGCACGCTGCCAGGGGCTGCTATGCTCAGCAGTTTGGGTTAGTTTTGGGTATGTTCAAGGCTTATCAAGACCCAAAATTAAAAAAAAAAAAAAAAACGTGGGAAGCTACCTCTTATCAGAGCTAGTTTTGGGTGTGAACAAGGCAAGCCCGAATAGAAAACCCAAAAAATTTCGAAAACTACACTTTATCAGAGCCAGGTTTCGATCCTGGGACCTGTGGGTTATGGGCCCACCACGCTTCCGCTGCGCCACTCTGATGTTTGATCAACGTTTCGTTATAATTTTATTCAAAGTTAAGTCTAGACCCATTGACTGAATTATTTTAAAAAATCCCATGCCTCTTCAAAATTTGCTCAAACACTCATTTTAATACCATCTATGTCAAATTCTCTTTTAATAATTCAGTATAAATGAACAAGAGCTGTTTGATATAGATTGTTATTAGGCCAAAGGATTATTTTCCAACCAAATTTAGTTGTATTCCCAAAGTTATATCTGTAAGATTTAAAAACTCAAAGTCTCACTCGTTGACCAATTAGGATTAAAATTTTCTGTTAGAAATATGGATAAAATCGTTATTTTACTAATAATATTAAAAAAATATATAACAAGTCATACCCAACCTGTGGGTTGATTAGGTCATACCGCAAGGTAACTTGACTCGGCATGATACTATAGTTGTGTCTTAAAAAAGATTTTGATATATTTTGTTTGGCTACTATGCAACTTATGCGCCCACAGCAACCCTTGGTCTAGCCAAAAATAATAATAATAATTTTTTCATTCTTTTCTTCAAAATTGTTTCTATATAAACACCTTTCCCTCCCAAAATTTATATATATACTCTCAAACTTTCTTTTTTCTCAATCTCATATTTTCTCATCAATATCTCATTCTCAAACTCTCTGAATTCATAAACAATGTTTCTTTATGTTTATAATTTAGTTTTTGTTTCAATTTTGTTAATCAACTATTATTTTTCATAATTTTATTTATCAAAATAGTTTACGAATGGATTTAGACTCAAATGAGTTCAATCTGTTTAAATATTATGATGCTGATGATATTATTGATAATTCATATGGAATAGAAGTACGAGCACCAATAAAGGAAAATGAGACAAACACAAGCTTGATAGAAAGAAAAAGAAAGCAAAAATCTATGGTGTGGAATCACTTCAATCAAGTATAGGAAATGATCGAAAGAAGATTAATTTGTTGAGCAATGTACAAACACTACGGTTTATATTTAACGTGTGCCAGTTTGGGTGGCATAGGACATCTTTGTCGGCATATTATAAATAATTGTAAAAAAAATTCACACGAGATGAAAAGGCAACAACAAATTGTTTTCACCAGATCGTGATTCATTAGTCTCGATGCTAGTGCAACAGAAGGTCAAGCGGTTCCCAATACATGGGAGAAATGTTTATTTTTACGTATGATGAAATGAAAATGCAAGACATATCATATATCTGATAAAACAAAAAATAATGACAAAATTATTGAATTAATGTTAAATCATATATTTATTTTATTTAATGGAAGATTATTTCATATTAGATGTGCATGTCATATTATCAATTTAATAGCTTAAGATGGTTTGAGTATGACTAAAGATTAGATATCAACACTTAGACAAGTCATCGTATATATTCAATTATTGCTATTATGGATTCAAACATATTGTAAATTATGTAAGTTAGTCCTGGCCACGGGCCGGTTTGGCCCGTGAACCGGACCGAAACCGGCCCGGCTAAACCCGGAACCGGAACCGGCAGACCCGGAACCGGAGTGAACCGGAACCGAAACCGTGGGCTCTACGGTTCGGTTCCGGTTCACATAAATTGAAACCGTGGAACCGCCGGTTCACACCGGTTTATGAACCGGCGGTTTACTGTGCTGAACCGAAAAAAATTTGAAAATTTTTTTTATTTTTTTTATTTTTTTTTTGAATTTTATTTAAAAAGGCAACGATTCCCTGCGCAGGGAACCGTTGCCTTTTGAAGGAAATTTGCAGGGGACCGTTGGTCCCCTGCAATTTTTTGGAATTTCAATTTACCCCCCCTATTTCTAATTTTTTTCAAAAAAAATTTTTTCTATATATACCCCTTTAAATTCTATTCTCTCAAATCTCAATCTCTCTACTCTCTCACTCAATCCTTCAAACTCTCATTCTCATTCTTTAAACTCTTAATATTCTCTCAATCTTTCAATTCAATTAAATTTTCTTAAATTTAATTAAATTCTTTCTTATTTTTTTATTAATTTCAATTTCAATTTTTTTTATACAATTCATAATTAATTATAGAATTTATTTCTATAATTAATTTTATTTATTATTATTTTATTATCTTTTATAATTAATCATATAATTTATTTATATAATTAATTTTATTTATTATCAAAAAATGGCAAGTAGTGGAAATTCTTCCGGTTCATGAAGATTTGGTCAATATTCACATATATCAAATGTGAATGAAAATCAATTTATAGATGATTTTCATTCACAAGAAAGTGAAAACCAATATGAAGAGGTGGAGCAACAACAACAACATCAACAACAAATGGAGATGGAACAATAATCTCAAAAAATTCCTACATCCGATATTTTCAAAATTCATTTCAAGAAAATACAAAAGGAAGATGGTAATTTTGATGTTGCTTGCAATTATTGTAGGCGAATTTACAAATTCGAACAAGGAGGTGGATACGGGACATTCAAAAGGCACTTGGAGTCAAAGCATCCGGAAAAAATGGGACAAAGCCGAGGCCAAACACAAATAACCGGGTATGGTTCTTCTACACACAAATCTTTATTTATGTATAGTGATAATAAAAGTAAAGAAGAATTTACAAAAATGGTAGCAATAGATCATTTAGCATTTAGTTTTGGTGAAAATTTAGGTTTTAATAATTATTGTAAAACTGCATTAAATCCTGCATATAAAACTATTCCAAGAAATACATTAAAAAAAAACATTATTTAGTTTATATAAAAAACAAAAAAAAATAGTTAATTCAATTTTTTACAAATTTTAATGGACGTGTATCTCTATGTAGTGATATTTGGAGTGACCATTGGCAAGTTCACTCTTATATGGGTATAACTTGTCATTGGATAGATGATGATTTTCTATTACAAAAAAGAATTTTATCATTTAGGGTGTTTGATGAACGACATACGGCTGATAATATTTATAGAATAATTAAAGGAATATTAGAAGAATATAAATTACTTTATAAAATTTTTTCAATTTCATTTGATAATGCACGTTCAAATACTGCCTCAATAAATAAATTAATTGATATTTGCAGACCTAATTTAGGTGGTAGATTTTTTCATATTAGATGTGCATATCATGTGTTAAATTTATGTGTACAAGATGGTTTAGAATGTCTTAATAATTTTATTAGTCCAATAAAAATAGCAATTTCATATTTATGGACACATCCCCAAATTATGAAAGAATGGGGTAAATTTTGTAAACAACATAATAAAAGACCAAAAAGATTTCCTAAAGATGTGCCGACTCGTTGGAATTCAACATATGAATTACTCAACGAGTCATTTGATTATAAGGATTTATTATGCTCATTTATTTCACAAAATGTGCCACAAATTATATTATATCCCCAACATTGGGATATTTGTTCAAAAATTTTAAATGTATTAAGAAATTTTAATAATGCAACATATACTTTAAGTGGGGTTTATTATCCCACTTCTCATTTATTTTTAAATGAAGCTGTTAATATTATTAGAGCTTTACAAGAAGCCGAACAAGATATTCTTTTACAAGAAGCTGTTTCTTTAATGAAAACAAAATGGTTAAATTACTATAAAATAATTCCAGAACTTTTTCTTGTTGCATGTTTTTTTGATCCTAGATTTAAATTAGATGGTGTCACAGATTATTTGACATTATATTATGAATGTTTGCAATTAGATGAAGTTAATATTCCATTAACTATAACTAATATTATGAATTTAATTAAAGAAATTTATGTTGAATATGCATTAATTTATGGTGGTTCTTCTTCCTCTCTACCACCTATTGCCCCATCATCAACCCAAAATATGAGTTATGGTGATCGTATTATGATGCAAAGGGGCAAAAGACCAAGAGGAACATTAGGCTCCACCTCGGAGCTTGATATTTATTTAACTACTATTTTTGAGTTTGGTGACAGCAATATAGGTAAAGACTTTCCAGTTTTAGAATGGTGGAGTCGACACGCATCAACTTTTCCAATATTGACAGCTATTGCTAAACAAGTTCTAGCAGCACCGGTATCAACTGTCGCAGTAGAACAAGCTTTTAGTCAAGGGGGTAATATATTGGATGAGAGACGATCAAGTTTGGCTCCTGAATCTATTGAAGCTCAAGTATGCGTGGACGATTGGACAAGAGCCGAATTACGACAACAAGAAATAAAAGTGGACTTCAATGAAGAATCGCTTGATTTAACTACAGATAGTTCGATGACGACGGGAAATAATACTCAAGATAGTGGAGGTGAATGATAAGGTAAGGGGGTACTGACAGCTATTAGATATGCAAAGGTAAGAGAACTACGTAGGCTTTGATTCTTCTAAACCCCAAGAAGATACGTAGGAAGCTTAATTGAAAAATTAAGTCCAAGCCTTTCTTTTAAATTTCAATTATTGTAATTAATAATTTAAAAATTAAATCAAGATCATGTATTAGAATTGATGGTTCAATATCGGTTCCGAACCGAAACCGTCGGTTCCCAACCGGGGCCATGAACCGGAACCGGCGGTTCCGAACCGTGGACGAACCGTCCTGTTACGGTTTCGGTTCAGGGTCCTTATATTTTCGAACCGTGAACCGGCGGTTCCGAACCGAAACCGGCGGTTCATGAACCGTGGCCAGGTAAGTCGATGGGGTTAAGATGAAAAAGATTAAAAGCAAATGTTCAAATTAGATAAAATTCAACATACTTTATGTTAAAAGCATATAAAAGATATGAAATATTTATAGTACGGTTCTTCAATATCCAACAAAAAAATTTGAAAAATCTTATTTTTTGGACATATTATAATTAAGAGATTGTCACGACTCTAATGAGTATGTTAACGATATTTTTAAAGAGTATAGATATCATAATACTTTTCAAAATATATCTAGACAAAAATGAAACAAAAATTTTAAAAATATTGGACTGAAATTTATTTACTTTATGTTGTTGCCACTCTTTTAAATCTTATGGCAAAATTATTAAGAGTAAAAAATTTGTTAGATGTTATTAATGATAATTTATTAATTACCAACAATAATTGTATAAATGGTATTCAATAATTTTTATTAAAATTGTATAGTATTTATAAAAATAAAAATAGAAGAAGGGCACAAAGTTCAAAACCCGAGGTGAGTTTTGGTAATTTAGGCAAAAAAAAATCACGTATATGGTTGTTTTTGCACAAAGGTAAACACCTTGTGTGTTAGAGTTGAAATTATAGTGAGTTTTATAATTATATTAATATTAATCATTATCCATAAATTATTAAACAATATGGTGATGAGAAATTATATGTTTTGACATGGTGGAAAGTAAATCATAAAAGTTTTCTTGTGCTTGTCGTCATAACCTGAGATCTATTAACCCCTTCAGTGTTTACTATTGTATCAGAATCTATTTTTAACGTAAGTGGATGCATGTTGGATAATAGGCGATCTAATTTACATTTATACATGATCGAGACGATCATATGTATAAAGAATTGAGTAAAAGCTAAATTTAAATTACATAATTGAATGGTAGAAAATATCATTAAAGAATTCAAAAATCTAAACATTGAGGACGATTAGATGATAGTATATATATTATACTTATATTTATAATTATATATTATGTAAATTAATTGATTTGTAATATGTTAATATATTTTTTATTATATAACTATGATATTCTTTTGCCGTAAGTGATGAATTATTGAAAAATGTTTAGGGATCATTCTCAATTTTAGTAATTAAAAAATGATTTTTATTGAATTTTTAATTTACAAAATTAAAAAATAGTTTTAACAGGTTAACCCTCATATCGACTAGATTAGGGTCTAGCATGGTGTGACCTTTTATATAGAGGATCGTGTCGTGAGCCGATACTTTTCTATAAACTAGTTCAACATGAAGACCCACAAACTGCAAGGGCCTTAGACCTGACATGGCCTACAATTTCGATGGACCGCATTAAAGTCAACCCAACCCAACCGGCCTACGATCGTATCTATGTGATTAAATTTTTTCCTCTAGCAAATCACAATTATGTCCATCAAATTAGATGAAAAACCAGGGAATTAGTGGTTTCACTTTCATTTATTGTTGTTGAAAAGACAAGGTGACTTTCTAAAAATATGGGGGTGGATTTAAACTATCCCGAAGTAATATCTATATCTGTATCTATATCCATATCTAATCAAAAATATTTTTCTTTTGCAGAAGGGCAGGCAGCCATAGCATCTCCAAAATCTGAAAATCTGTAATCTTATCCAGAGCCTGAGGACTGAAGTGAGTGTGACCCTTACTCATTTTTCATTTCCAGCACATCCTCAGATTTATTCCCTTGTTACCAAAATCCTACCACCAATTATCTTCCTCTCATACTCCCCTCAAATTTTCATTTTCATTCAAAGCAATCATATGCCTTTCCTTCCCCTTTGAAACAAAACTTTCTAAACTTCATTATGGCTGCTCTTATTTCCTGTAACTTAGTCACTCCAAAATTACCCAACAACCGTTTTCGTTTTGCAACTCACACTGCAGCCACCAACAACCATGCTTGGTTGACTCGGCGTTTTACCCCAACTTGTTCTGTTAATCGTAACCCATGTCAGGTAAGTACATTTTCCACGATTCATTGGATGGGTCTTGTTTAGTTCTCAGTAAGGATTATAACAGAGATTTTTTTTTTTCCGCAGAAATTGAAGGAATGTGCAATTTCTTTAGCTTTAGCTGTCGGACTGATTACAGGAGCGCCTTCATTTGCTGATGCAAATCTGAATGTAAATGCAAATAACTTGCCGTTGCCTGATTTGTCTGTGTTAATCTCGGGTCCGCCGATCAAGGACCCTGGTGCATTGTTGAGATACGCCTTGCCTATTAATAACAAAGCTGTGAGGGAAGTACAAAAACCACTTGAAGATATTACAGATAGTCTTAGGGTTGCTGGGGTTAAAGCTCTTGATTCTGTTGAGAGAGTAAGCATTTTAATTTTTTTTTCTTTTTAGTTGAGATAATTAACTGTAGCCTAAGAAAAAACCTTATTCTTGTGTGTGAATGTATAGAACGTGAGGCAGGCATCACGAGCACTTAAACAAGGTAAGAGTTTGATTGTATCGGGTTTAGCCGAATCAAAGAAGGAGCATGGGCTGGAACTACTTGACAAATTGGAAGTTGGAATGGATGAGTTACAAAAGATTGTGGAGGACAGGAATAGAGATGCTGTTGCACCTAAACAGAAGGAGCTGCTTAATTATGTCGGTGGGTAAGTATCGTTCTGTTGCATAAAAAACATACTGAATTGAACATACATCAGTAAAATTGTACCTAAAATTCCATATTTTGCTCGAAAGTTGGCATAGTTAGGTAAAGCTAAATATCTATGGTGATAAGATGGATTAGAATTTCATTCCCTGGGTTTTCTTCCATATTTGAAAAGGGGATTAACTTCTGTGGTCTTCTGTCAAAATGAGGTTCTGCCACTAAGACGAGGAACTTAGTCAAGAGTTCTCTTTCTTTGTCAGCTGAATCACAAGTTGTGAACTAGGATCATTATGTTGTCTTCAATCCAATCCCCATTCTTCATTGGAACCAATCAGTCTTTAGTAAAGTGAAAACTACTGTATTGGCATTGTTTATGTTGTAGAGGTCATTCCTATGAATATAGATTACTAATGACAATTGGCAATGTCTTACTTCCATAATAACTGTATCCTATTTTGAACATAAAAGTTGGGAGGACTAACAGAAGTGAATCCTCTTAGAATAAACTCTCATATATACCTTGTCATTGACTGCAGCTGAGATCTTCCTGGGGCATTGGGTTTCTGCAGTGTTGAAGAGGATATGGTGGATGGCTTCCCATATGAAGTGCCTGAAGAATACGGAAGTATGCCTCTATTGAAGGGGAGAGCTGCTGTTGATATGAAGATCAAGTTCAAGGACAATCCTAATTTAGATGTGTGCGTTTTCCGGATAGTTCTAGATGGTTACAATGCACCGGTAACTGCTGGAAATTTTGTGGACTTGGTAGAGAGGCACTTCTATGATGGCATGGAAATCCAAAGAGGTATAAGGCTTATATTAAGTTAGTTTAATTGTGCTGTTGAATTGTTCATATATATTTGTCATGTTAATAAAATAGCATATTGGGGTTTTTGTTGCATTGAAAGAGGAAAAAAAATTAGCATGGATTGACATAAACACCCCCATCGTGAAATGTTTTAATCTAGGTGGCTTTCATCTGCCAAACACTATAACATAGCACTGTTTGGAGAAAATTGTTGCTATACTTGTACTTAGATGCCACGCATGCATGCAATTGGATTCATCTAAATGATTGTCTTGCCTGTTGTAGCTCCCCTTTTGTTTAGCAACTTCTTTCACAATAGACTTGACCAATTTTCCAATTGCTGTAAACAATAAATTGTTTATGGATGCAATTTTTCAGTTTCTATTTATTTGGCCACAACACTAATTACTGCCTTTTTGTATTGGCTGCAGCGGATGGATTTGTTGTTCAAACTGGAGATCCAGAAGGCCCTGCTGAGGGTTTTATTGATCCTAGTACAGAAAAAACCCGGACAATACCGTTAGAAATCATGGTGGATGGGGAGAAATCACCTTTCTATGGAGTAACTTTGGAAGTAAGCTTAAATTTTCCTGCATTTATATAATGTGCTATCACCCTTAGACTCTGTTATAATGCAGAAGTGGCGACCAGGGAGTGCTGGCTACCTTTCTAAGAGGATATGTAAAGACATTTAAAATTTCACCTTCGACCATTCCGAACACTTTTCTTAATCTTTTGATGAGAAGTTATCCTAATTTCCTTGAGCACTTGTTTTCGCTTTGCCTTTCTGAAATTTCAATATGATGTGTCTGGACAGGAGCTTGGTCTTTACAAGGCTCAAACTAAGCTTCCATTCAATGCATTTGGAACAATGGCCATGGCCAGAGAGGTGAGTTTTTGAATACCCGTACTGTTTTTCATACATGTCCAGGTACTAGTTTGAAAGCTAATTAGAATCTCCTGAAATATATACTTTCAGGAGTTTGAGAATAATTCTGCATCAAGCCAGGTGTTCTGGCTACTGAAAGAAAGTGAATTAACTCCCAGTAATGCCAATATTTTGGATGGGCGGTATGCAGTTTTTGGTTACGTGACAGAAAATGAGGACTTTTTGGCTGATCTTAAGGTTGGTGATGTGATTGAATCAATTCAAGTAGTGTCTGGCCTGGAAAATCTAGTCAATCCAAGCTACAAGATTGCCGGCTAAATCGTTTTGTCACCTATATCAGATAATGGATGTGTGAATCTATTGAAGACTGTTTCTTTATTTGGTTCAAACTTTAGTTTATTGTTTGCCCAATAATTCTGTAATCTTTCACTTGTGGGAAAATTGTAGTTTTCAAATCCAGAATGTATCCTTTTGAACTCAACTGATGACAAATTCATAATTTCTTTCATAAGCATTCTCTTGGTTCACTTTCAACAAATGAATGTTATTTTTAACAAAACGATGGAGTTCTAATTTTGTTTTACTGCAAAGAAACTGCTGATGATTTTAATGTTATGAAGCACATGATATATTAAATTGTTATCAAATCTCACTTACAGAGTATCTGGCCAATCCATGTTGTAATTTGTTTTCGTAAACAAGGGGCAAGAGAAAGCTTTACAGAAGCATTATCCAGAAGAAACAAATATCAGGGATTTCCTCCTAGCCTGTAGTCTCCGAAGTTTTGTATACTATCAGCTGGAAGATGCCATTGTTCTGATTGAATTAAGTACGGCCTGGATTTGCAGTCCAATTCTCAAAAATATCATCTTTGATTTAATTTAAAGGGCAACTAGTTCAAGGTCCTCTGTATCTGCGGAAACAGTAACAACCCTGAGGCTGATCTGAAGGAATCATTCCTCCACCCTTAGATGTGTCAATGGCCTCCAACATGGACACAACCTCTTCCATCTCTGGCCGTCTGTCAGGGTTAGCATCCCAGCATCGCTTCATTACATTTGCAAAGGAGCTTGGGCAGCAGCGAGGTATCTCTGGCCTCAAATTCTGTTGTTCACTTGATAAGTTAGAATTCTCCTTGAGCTTTCAAATTATAAATGGCTTTCCAATCACCGGAGAAAACCATTTATTTTGTGAAAAAAAAGGCATGAGTTATATCATTCACCTGATGCACAACAGCTGATGTCACTTCTGAGAAGCTAAGGTCAGGATATGGCATGTCACAACAGTATATCTCCCATAAACAGATGCCAAAACTGTACACATCACACTTTCTATTGTATGGGTTGCCATTCAGAACCTGCACCATTCCATAAAACCATTGGCAATTAGGTTAGGGACAATTCTAAAGGAGCAGAAGAAAGCCATTGTCTACTTCATTGCTAGAGAAAAGACAAGACGTTGCTGATGATCAAAAATTATAGTTGCTGATGCAAAAATCCAACCCTGCACTCCCCCTGCCCCCAAAACCTCCGTGGAAGGGAAAAAACAACAGTGGAGCTGTTTTCTTCTTATTCGTTATTTGTTTCTCACAAAAGATTATTGAACTTGTTTTATAGTAATGTTGAATAGCAGCTTCTTGTTGCCTTGCTCAAATTGCCACGAAAAGCATACCCTTCAGAAGGAATCATAAATATGCATGATATTGCAGAGTTCTATTAGTAATACTTAGTTATACCTCTGGTGCCATGTATCCAAGCGTTCCAGTCTCTCCAGTCATGTCGTGAGGGTTTGAAGCTTCAAGGCGAGCAACCCCAAAGTCAGCTATCTTCACAGTTCGTGTCTTATCTAGAAGCATGTTCTCTGTTTTAACATCTCTGTGGACTATTTTCTTAGAGTGAAGATAGCTCAACCTACAAAATGGAGACAGCCAGCTAAAATACAGTTTGCTTGGAACTTTAGTCTATCCAACTTACATAATTTACTGAGGCGTGCAAAGCTTAGCACATTCATAAACATGAAGTATTGTATCTGACAGACTTGAAGATTTCATGGAACAAATTATAAGGCAAGAAAATTTACCCTCGTGCAAGATCCAGGGCCAGCTGAATAACAATTTTGAAAGCTAGCTTCCTTCTGCAGTTCTTTATGAGGTATGATTTCAGTGCACCCCCTGAGCAGTATTCGACAATGACACAACACACATTGCTCGGCATGCCAATATGACCATTTTCTGTTTGTATATTTAGCTCTGATGTGCCCATTGTTGCCCCTATAAACTGGATTTGGAATATATAATTGAAGATAAGTTTCACATAAGTACCTAGAAATCTGGAATAAAGACAAAATCTTAAAAGAAATTCACTTAAGCCAATAGAGAGAATAGATAGCATCTACCCACAAAAGATAAACATATCTTTTAACTAACATTTTATCTTTGCTCTAGGAGTGTATGAGACAGCGAAAGGAAAAGACCGAGTAAAAAGAGGAAATTTTACCTTGGTTACGTTAGGATGATCAAGCTTGTGCCAAACAGCAACTTCTTGGGTAAAAGCTGCTCTAAGTGAAGCTATTTCAGCCTCAGTTCTGTGGCCCTCTTCTCCCCAGTCAAGAAGTTTAACTGAGCTTGAGAAGGAAATGAAAGTTAATAGTTTCCGAAGTAAAAAGGTCTTTTGAATTGAAAATTCATTTTAGAAACACAAGTTGCATTAGGAAGAAAATGCCTCATCATTTGATAGCTAAAGCAACTGCACATCATAAAAGAAAATTTAAAGAATCAGATAAATCCCATCACCAAAAAAAATACAGAATTCATCAAAACTTATTCAGAGCTATTACTTAGAAACTAGTTCAACAATTAGATTCATTAAGCCGTTACAAAGTAACTGGGATTGAGAGAAGATACAGGCATCCTTTTGGCAGCTTTTTAGCCAGCCAGAACTTCCAGTCACAGCACTAATTTTGGTGGTTTTAATTCTTTGGCTTTTTATCCCCAAAAGGTGAAGTTATAAAATGTGAAGCAACAAGAAGATGGGACACATGAAAGTTGAAGAAAAAGAATATAAACTGCAGCTAACTGCCAACTCAACCAATCTCTTGAATCACGGATTTTGAAAGAATAGATCAGTAACAGGATCCTTCACAAGAAATGATTTGCTAAAACAGAAAAAGTTGTCTCTCTGTTTGGTCTGGAGATTATGAAAGAAACTAAAAATAATAGGAAGATTTTGTCTAAGGCCACAAAAAGTTAAGATCCAGGCAGGAGTAGAAATTGGAGGAATAACAACTCAATCTGCAAAGGCTTCAAACTAAACCCATAATCCCAAAAAATTACAGCCAAAAACAAGTAAAAGAATCACAATAATACACAAAAGCTACAACTAAACGACATTTTGTGCTTTTTGGTGTGTAATCTGTGTTAAGGACTTTTATTGCTTAAAGAGCAATAGAAACAGCAGTTTTTGTTCATCCCAAAACATTATCAACCCAGTCATCAACTTCCAGATTTAACCTTTTTTTTGTTCTTCAAGAGGGTCAGAATAAAAAAATGTTATTGTATGCCAAATGCAAAGACCCTAAAATATGTTGCAATGTTTACAAGAGCCCATGACAATATATCCACAGAATAACCATTAAACTCTGAAACAAAAGAAGCATTTCACAAAACAGATATTGTTTCTTAAGCAAATAAAGAGTAAGCTAGAAAAAGATTAAAGGAACAAGCAATCAATACCAGCAACATCTTGGCCATCATAAACGCCACGATGAACAGTGCCAAAAGTTCCACGAGCTATAGCACTTTTAATGATAAGTTTAGAGGGATCAATATCCCATTCTTGCCTAGCTAAAGTACCACTGTGGTTGTTGTCGGTGACGGGTCTTTGTAATTGCTGTTGTCGATGAGGATGATGAAGTTGTAGTTGCAAAGGATGGTGAGGATGAAGACCTTCACTTTCTTCATGTTCTTTCTTGTTCTTATTCTTCTTCATAGTCCATGCTCTCTGAAGTTGCTCATCCAAGCTCTTCAGATCTATCTGATCCGCCCTCACATACCCGCCGCGACTTTCACTCTTCTCCTTCATTGCTTCTTCAACAATCAACAGCCTCTCCTGAAAGCGTCAACCCCAGAAACACAAAACACAAGATATTACTATTTGAAGCTCAATAGTGAAATAAAGAGTAGACATTTTTTATAAAAACAATGTGTCTGTTTGTTAGTATAAGGCGTCTGGGCACATGGTTTGGGCTGAAGATGACTGGTGTTTTCAGTTTTCTGACCCACCTCGGTCTATCCTTTTCTCTTCTCATCTCCGCCTCTTCTTTGTACTCATTTCATCTCGTCATCAAGAGCCAACACAAACTCTCAAACATATCACATGACATCTCTTTCTCTTTCTCTCACTCTCTCTCTCTCTCGTGGCTTGTCGTTTTTTTATGGAATTCACGGTCAATGTACTTTTTTATTTTACACTATTTTCCGTAATCTTTCTCCTTCAACGCAGCAGTTGACACGGTTACGTGGAAGTCGTAAATTTTTTATTATTTTTTATTTTATTTTCTAAACTTAATTACTGAAACAGTTGAAAGCTTGAAACACTTCAATGCTTCAACCGGATCTTTCTTTGTTGACCATTTTCTCTTTCTATTCTGAATTTAATTAATTAATTCATTAATTACCCCTCACCTTATTAATTTTATATTAATTACTATATATATAATTATAATTAAATAATTTTAAATTAAAAATAAAATAATATTTAATTATATAATAATATTTATAAATAAAATTGATATGTATAATATTATTTATTTTTTATATAATTCACAAAATAAATATAATTGTTTAATAAAGATATTATTATTTTATTTTTAATTTAAAATCATTTAATTATATAATATATTATCAAAATATTTAAATATAAAAATATGTAACGAATAATTATATTAATTCTCTCCATTGTATTTTATCTTAAACGTAAAATATTGATAACACATGTATTATAGTTTATAAAATTTTCATGACTTATATAATTTAGTTAAAATTCAATGTGCATATTGACAAAATTTAATACATGCTTACAAAATTTAATCATACCCAAGAATAATATACAATTAGGGCTACACTCGAATCGAATCTATTCAAGCTCGAGCTCAAACTCAGCTCAAACGAGCTTAAAACGAGTCAGTCTTTTATGAGCTCGGTCGAGCTCGAGCTATTTATCAAATTTTTTAATTAAAAATTTTGATACAAAACGACGTCGTTTTGATTAATATGTATTAAAACGATATCGTTTTAATAACGAAAAACGAGTCGAACCAAATTCAAACCTAGTCTAAGCTTAGCTTTTACGAGTTCAATGAGCTTGAGCTCGAACTCGAGCTCAACTATATATAAACTAAGCCAAGTTCGAGCTTAGTTCGATTCGAATCCAACCTTATATACAATATTATGTCCATCTTGTTATATTATTGGATCAAATAATTCATTATGATATATATAAGGTAATTTTTTTTAAAATCTAATATAAATTATAATAATTTTTTTATTAATTTAAACCATATCCAATAGTTAGCAGTATTACTTTTTTATTATTAGATAAATGATTTTTTATATTTTTAATCTAAAAGTTAAAGTATAAATATATTGGGCCTTTCAACATAAATAATTAATATTTTAAATTATTTGTCAACCAGTCATAATAATATTATAATAAACATAATCTAATAATAATAAATTATAAACATGTAAGAATTAATTATTATATAATTAATTATTCTTATAATTTAATACAATAATTATACATTATCCCAAACAAGGATATATATTTATGTTGTTTGCATTTATATACTTGAATTATGTCCAACAATAAGTTACAATTTTTAAAGTAAAAAATTTGACAAATTTATACATTTTGACTAAATTTTTTGGTTAAAGTGTAAAAGGGTATTCAAGTATTTTTATTTAGCTAATTTAAATATAAATTTTAATTATATTATTTTATATTTTCATTTTTATTATATTTATTTTCCCTTTTTTTTTTGTCATTTCGTTTTTTTCTTTTAATTTCTTCCATCAACGCCTAGGACTCCAAAATCTGTTTTATGTCTAAAGCCAAAATAACAACGCTATCACTTATCAGTTGAATATAAAAAGGATTTTTTAAAATAAAATTACGTATATTTATTTTAAGTATATAAATAAATAAATATATATTTAATATAACTTAATAACTTTATATTAAAAATAAAATAATATTAAATTATAATACATAAAAGTAAATTTGAGTCTAATAATCACTCACATTACCACAATATTAAATAAGTCACATAGTTTAATCTCAATATAGATTTGGCTATCTTTGATGTATGTTGAATGGTGCCCTCTTTTGCGGGCCACAGGTTGTCATTGTTGGCATCCAATGACTTTAAGATAAATACTGTTTTATGACAGTACATAGAGGAATCTGGCATTTAACCAGTAAAAGCATATTGAGATTCCACAGGAGTCGGCTTCTTTGTAAGTTTTTGCCACTTGTGGGAAGTCCTGCTATGTACTTCCCTCTCATTTCATGATGGAAATCTGCAACAGTACAATTATATGTTCTCTCTCACATTATCACTCAACCAGCAGCCTCTTCAGAATCCAGTGTCTGCTCTGCCCCACTTTCCTTTTTCCACCGCAAAATATTATGCTTTGACTGCTCTACCTGCAGTAATTGCAAAAGAAAAGGAGGATATGGGTGATTTGGGAAAGGTTGTACTTAAGGGCAATATTTTCTGGAACAACTTTCCCCATTTCATTTTACAAATCAAGTCAACAGTAGATTGGAACAAAAAGCATCAAAGAAAGCTAGGAGGAGTTAGAAAATGAAGAGTTATTTTATGGGGGACAAGTGAACAATTCATTTAAGGAGGAAAGTGGGTTCAATTCTGCACCTTCGTTATTCAAATTCATCTAAGAAACATAGTTTTGGGGGGACAAGTGAATGCTCTCCAATCTTTTTTGCAAGAAGGAATCCTTCTGCCCCATGTAGGATTTGGAAAATTAGTTCTAAAGAGTATAGTGGTCAAGATGCAATATGTTTTTTTCAAGGAATAGTATATATCTGTCATTTTAATTAAAGGTAACATCAAGGTATGGGTGAGTGTTTTTTCCTGTCATATGAAAAGAAATTAGACATCAATATCTAGTGGTACCGAATTATCATTCATTTCTAGCAAAGGGATCGGGGTTTTTTTTTCTAATTAAAAGTAGACTTAGTAATTTATGTCATCGAATAGTATTTTTATCGTGTCAGTTTAGATATTATGTCAAAGATTTTAAATTTTAACTCGATTTAAATTAGAATCTTATTAAAAAATTTTAATCCTAACACAACCTTGTAATATTCGAATTGACTTGAGTCGACCTAAATTAATTTAAAATTATTTATTTTTTTCACTCTCCAAATTATTTTCACTATTTTTATTTATTCGCCAAATTCCATTTCTTTATTACAAATAAGACATTTTATATATATATATATATATATATATATATATATATATATATATATATATATATATATAATGTCACTAAATATAACTCTATTGTACTAATATTTTTCTACTCTTATAGATCTTTTAGTATATGATGCCAGAAAATTTATTTCTTCTTTCAAGGTTACCCGCTCATGTAGATAATATTATCAAAATTTAAAAAAATAAAATAAACTAAATTTTTTTTATTTCCTTAAATATTGGAGATAAGAATTATCAAGCACCTTTCACACAATTTTTCCAATTGAGCTAGGGAAACCTAAACAATAAATGAACTGAATGGAATTTATTTTAAAATTAAATTATATGGTTCGTACTTAAAATTGTTATCCCATAATATATTAAAATGTAAAAATATCCCCTTTTGTATACGTAAATTAAAAAAGAAAATCTATCCTTAATTTTTTTTGGTTAAAATAAATAACATAAAGATAATTTTGTAAATAATTCAATCATAGGGGTGGAGATTAAAACCCAAAAAATATATAAATAGAGGCCAAATGACTATGTCCCACCCAAAGTTTGATGCAAATCTAACTTTTTATTCATTAACTATCAAAAATCCAAATATTCGCTCATCTGTTAAATTTTTAATATTATTATCAAGAGTAAAATCATCATTTAAAGATTTGACTGTAAGGAATCCTATTTAGTTTTGAAAACTCACAATTCTCCTCTCCTATCATATTTCTCAGGTTAAAAAGCTAACCTTTTTACCCCTAAGTCTAGTTTGCAATCTCCATATTTTTCTCATTCACAGTCGCTCCCCATCTTTTTGAAAAATTTTGTTTCAACCCACTTCAAATTTAGTTTCCAGATTGCCTCCAATGACCTTTTGCCTCCGTCTTCGACGTCTCCTTTACCTATCCAAATTGTCAGCATCCATCTCCCTCCCATTTTTATCCTGGTAGATGTCCATTGTAGATGAAGACTTCGTCTCCATTGCTGATAGAGGAGCGTTGAGAAGACGTATCGATGAATGATCAAGAGTCGACAAAGAGATGCTAGCGACATTAGCAACGGACGAAATCTAGCAAGGCAGCACCAAGGAGGCCAAAATTGAGTGAGATATTTTGCTCAATTTCGGCCAATTTTTGCATCAAACGATAGAGCTATGGTTAGGATATGGACACCGACATCTCGTGCCCAGTAGTAGAGATGTCAAAGATGAAGGAAGAAGGTCGCCAACGATGATCTGGACTGGAAACCCTAGACTGTAATAGGGGGTGAAACTTAAACCTTTTTAGAAGGTTTAGGGGGGCAGCACAATGCAAAAAATATGAAGGTTGTGCAAACCTTAGACTTAAAGGGGAAAAGTTAGTTTTAAAACCTAGGAAATTTGATATTAGAGAGGAAACTATTGGTTTTTAAAACTAAAGTGGGAAAAAGATTTTTTAAAAAAAATAGAATCTTTAAATAACAATTTTATCATTACCAATAATAGTAAAATTTAATAAATAGATGAATATTTAAATTTTTAATAATTAATAAATAAAAAATTAAATTTACATCAAACTTTAGTAGAAAAATAGTCATTTGGCCATAAATAAAATACAAGGCACGTCCCTTTGGGAGCTAAATTCATTGACTCTGGCTTACGACTAGCAAAAAAGGTGAGGAGTGCATTTTTACTTTTTAGTTCAGAGTATTATGCATGGTGGATTTTTCCACCCCACATTTTTTACTTTGGCCAAAAGAGATGGGAAGGCATTAAATGCCTTAGAAACTTAGCATGGAAGAAACTATTTTTACTGGCTGGAGGGGCGGCAATTCTCCTATAAATACCCTCCCTCTCTTCATGTAATATACACACTTTTCTTCACAGAAAGCTTTCTTCTTGCTTCTTCCTTTTGCTTCTTGTCATAATTTCGGAAGCTTTCCTTCTATTAATTTAATAAATTTCATTATTTTATAACATGTTATCAGCACGATCAGCTCAAGTATATTATATCTTTCTATTATGCTGTTATGTTGCTTAAATATTATAAATATAGATATCCCAGTTGTGATATCCCAATTATCTTTAATTTATGCTTCTATTTAATTTTTCTTTATAATTAATTCTATTTGCAACCTGAAGTTTGCAAAATTGTGAATCTGGACCTGAAGTCTTGAAACTCTTGAATCTGGACCTGAAGTCCTGAATATTATTTGTAACCTGAAGTTTACAAAATTATGAATTTAGACCTGAACTCTGAAATATCATAAATCTGGACCTGAAGTTTTGAATCTTATTTGTAACTTGAAGTTTACAAAATTATGAATATGGACCTGCAGTCCTGAATATCATGAATCTGGATTTGAAATCCTGAATATCATTCGTAACCCAAAGTTTACGAAATTATAAATTTGTGAACTGACGTCATAAATATTATTTGTAACCTGAAGATTACAAAACCAAAAATCTGGACCAGAAGTCTTGATATTACTTAAGTGTTTATTTTTATTGTATTACATTTATTTGAATATTTATTTATTCGCACCTTTATTTATTTGAATATTTATTTTTATTTATATCCGATTTACAACTTGAAGCTTGTAAAATCGTGAGAATATATATATAGGCCCGAATTCCCAAGTTTTACGATTTATAACTTGAAGTTTGTAAAATCATGAGAATACATATATATGGGCCGGAAGTCCTAAGTTTCATCAAAGTCTTTATTTTAATAATGATATCACCCTTACAACCTGAAGTTTGCACAAAGTGTGAAAAATATGGACTTGAAGTCCAAAACATAATTAAAATACGTATTATAATATTCTGAATACTAATTACAAAACCAGAAGTTTTGTAGATATGAGATAATATATGGACCTGAAACTTCCAAAATTAATCTCAATATTTCTCCTACAAAATCAGCTATTTTGTAAATATGAGATAATATTTGAACCTGAAGTTTCAAATATTAACTCATATATATTGTCTACAAAACCAGAAGTTTTGTAAATATGACAATAATTGAATCTAAAGTTCCTAAAATTGGATGGATAATATTAAATGGGCGTTTTTCATGAGTCTCCACCTAGAATTTATGAGCCTTGAAAAACTAACTAAATAAAATATCCCAGAAGGACAAATACAAAGCTATTATTTTTCGGTATCATATCTCTGAAGGATTGCAAGCCGAAATATAGATATAATGATAAATCCATGAACTTTGTGGAGAAATTTAAAAGATAGATTTGAACATCAGATTCAATAATACTCCCAATGACTCTATATTTAGTATAACTCTACAATATTCATAATCTTTTCTTGAATATGGAAGATAAAATATTTTTCACGTTTTATTTTATGCTCCCGTAGTAGCAATATCATTCTCTGAAGTGAACATAACTACCAGAAGTAGTTATCATGAGTATGAGTAACTCACCCCATAAAGTATTACATCGTTCCCTGAAGTGAACGCAACTACTAGAAGTAGTTGTAATACAGAGTAAACCACAAAATAATAAATGTGGTTATACATGTCATTGGTGGTGTACCTGTAGTACACATAAACATTGGGTGAATCTATATTAAGTACCCATAAGAATTAAATTTTTAATAAGTTAGATCATGTCGACCTAATGATTCTGGATGTTTCAAATCTTCTTTCAAAGAATAACAATATAGGTCACTTGAATAGTGACAAAGATGCCCAAGATTTTTATAAATCCATCATATATATTTTGGACTCATAAATATTATTTTATCTTTCAATATCATGTTCTCTTCCTTTCAATATTTTGTGTATGTTATAACTAACGTAATTTTTGAATGAAAGGAAATGGACTCCAAAATTGAAGCGTTGACTTCAAAAGCTGATGTGGGAGACATGTGTTTGGTGGACAGTGCAACAACGCACACAATTCTTAAGGAAAAGAAAATTTTCTTATCTTTAGCATTGATTGAAGCTAAAGTAAATACTATATCAGGATCAATTGATCTGATAGAAGGCTCTAGAAGAGCCACAATTATGTTAAACAATGAGACCAAATTAAGCATCAATGATGTATTATATTCAAGTAGATCCAAAAGAAATCTACTGAGTTTTAAAGATATAAGAAAAAACGGTTATCATCTTGAAACCATGAGTGAAAATAGTGCAGAATTCATCTGTATAACTAGTAATACCTCTGAAAAAAGGCTTATACTAGAAAAATTGTCTGTTTTATCATCTGGTTTGTATTATACAATCATAAAGGCAATTGAAACCTACGCAGTATCAAACCAAAAGTTCGTTGATCCAAAAGCATTTATGCTTTGACATGATCGTTTAGGCCACCCAAGATCTACAATGATGCATAGAATTATTGAAAATTCACATGGACATATATTACAGAATCATAAAATTTTAGTGTCCAATGAACAATTCTACACCGCCTGTTCTTAAGGCAAATTAGTAATAAGACCATCTCCCTCCAAAATTGGAGGTGAAACCCCATCATTTTTGTAAATGATTCAAGGGGATATATATGGACCCATTCATCCACCAAGTAGGTCATTTCGTTATTTTATGGTCTTAATTGATGCATCTGCACGATGGTCTCATGTTTGTTTATTGCCTAGTCGAAATGTTGCATTTGTTAAACTATTAGCACAAATTATCAAATTAAAGAAACATTTCGCAGATTATTCGATCAAGTCAATACGGCTAAATAATGTTGGTAAATTTACATCCAAAACGTTTGATGATTATTACATGTCTATGGGGATTGAGGTTGAACATCCAGTCTCACATGTCTATACACAGAATGGATTAGCTGAGTCTCTTATCAAACGACTCCAAGTAATTGCACGCACTTTATTATTAAAAAGTCAATTACTTACTTCTATGTGGGGACATGCTATATTACATGTTGTAGCGTTAATTCGCTTGCGACCTTCTTCTTATCATCAATATTCTCCCCTACAATTGGTCCTTGGTTACCAACCTGATGTATCTCATTTGAGAATATTTGATTGTGCTGTATATGTCCCTATTGCGTCTCCTCAACGCACAAAAATGAGACCCCAACGTCGTTTGGGAATATATGTTGGATATAATTCACCATCCATTATCAGGTACTTGGAACCATTAACAGGTGATTTTTTTACTACACGATTTATAGATTGTCACTTTGATGAGACAACTTTCCCCTCTTTAGGGGAAAAGAAAATGTCTCCTGAAGTTAGACATGAACTTACTTGGTATGTACCTACCATGTCTCATTTAGATCCTCGCACATCCCAAAGTGAAACTAAAGTGCAAAGGATAGTGCGATTACAAATTATTGTCAACCAAATACCTGATGCATTTGTAGATACGGCAAATGTGACAAGATCACATGTTTCAACTACTAATGCACCAGCAAGAATTAATGTGACTGTTGAACAGTCCATTCGAACCGTGACTGATCCATCTACCTCACGCTAGAAGCGTAGTAGATCTGTTGGATCAAAGGACATTGTTCTTCGAAAAAGAAAGGTAAATAATCAAACAAATATTCCTCCAGAAGAGGTTATAGTCCCTGAAGAGACTCAAGCCCCTGAAGTGGCATAAGTCCCTGAAGTGACACAAACCTCTGAAGTGGTACAAAATCCTGAAGAACAGGAAAATGAGAATATTGAAATATCTTTAAATTATGTTCATACACGAGAGATGTGGAATCGTGAAACATTTATAATTGATGACATATTCTCATTTGCAGTAGCTACTGAAATTCTGAATGATGATGATTTTGAGCCACGTACTATGGCTGAATGCAAACAAAGAAATGATTGGTCTAAATGGGAAAAAACAATTCAAGCAGAATTAGCGTCCCTAGCAAAACGTCAGGTGTTTGGGCCTGTAGTTCTAACATATCAAGACGTACAACCCGTTGGATATAAATGAGTATTTGTAAGAAAAATGAAATTGCTAGATACAAAGTCAGACTTATAGCCCAAGGCTTTTCCCAAAGGCCCGGTATAAACTTTGATAAAACATATGCACCTGTGATGGATATAATCACATTTAGATATTTAATCAGTTTAACAGTCTCTGAAGGACTGGATATGCGTCTAATGGACATAGTTATTGTTTATTTGTATAAAAATTTAGACATTGAAATTTATATGAAACTCCCTGAAGGATACAAATTGTCTGAAACAAAAAGGGTCAATTCAAGAGGCTTGTACTCAATTAAATTACAACGATCATTGTACGGATTAAAACAATCCGGACATATGTGATACAATCGTTTCAGTGAATATTTGAAAAAAGAGGGCTATGTGAATGACCCTATATGCCCATGTGTCTTTATCAAAAGGTCAGAATCGGGATTTGCTATTGTAGCAATTTATGTTGATGACATGAATTTAATTAGGACTCTTGAAGAGCTCTCAAAAACTGTTGAATATCTGAAAAAAGAATTTGAAATGAAGGATTTGGGGAAAACAAAATATTGTCTCGGCCTGTAGATCAAGCACAATTCAAATGGAATACTTATTCATCAATCAGCGTATATTGAAAAATTATTAAAACGCTTTAATATAGATAAGACTTATCCTTTGGGCACCCCAATGGTTGTTCGGTCTCTTGATCCAAAAAAGGACTCATTTCGTCCTAAAGAAGAAGATGAAAAGATATTTGATCCTGAAGTACCATATCTTAATGTGATTGGAGCCTTATTATATTTGGCTCAATATACGAGACTGGATATATCTTTCGCAGTTAATTTATTGGCCCGATTTAGCTCTACACCAACCTGTCGCCATTGGAACGGAATCAAACATATACTCCGTAACCTATGTGGAACTAGAGATTTGGGATTATTCTATTCTGTCAAATCCCCTAAAAATCCTAGTTTGGTTGGATATGCAAATGCTGGTTATCTTTCTGACCCCCATAAGGCCCGTTCACAAACGGGATATATTTTTACTTATAATAACACAGCTATATCATGGCGCTCCACCAAGCAGACCTTGGTTGCAACTTCTTCAAATCATTCAAAAATTTTAGCTCTCTATGAAGCCAGCCGAGAATGTATATGGTTATGATCTGTCATCCATCATATCCAGAATGCATGCAATCTTCCTTCTACAACAAACACTCATTCCATATTATATGAAGACAATGTAACATGTATAGCCCAAATTAGAGGTAGGTACATCAAAGGAGACAGAACCAAACATATCTCACCGAAGTTCTTTTACACTCATGAGTTCCAGCAGAGTAAAAAGATTGATGTCAAACAAATCAGATCTAGTGAGAATCTTGCAGATTTGTTCACTAAGACACTACCGACATTAACATTTGAGAAGTTAGTGTATAACATCGATATGCAGCGGCTCAACAAGCAACCAAGTTAATTCTACTACAAAGAGGGGGAGCGTTCATCAGGGGGAGCATTCATCAGGCAAAATTTTGAAGTTTATCCAATATTGGACAAAAAGTGTACTGTACTCTTTTTCCCTTCATAAGGTTTTGTCCCACTGGGTTTTCCTAATAAGGTTTTTAATGAGGTAGTTTAAGCATGTCCAACGCCAACTTACAGGGCATTTAATAATTATGTTCTTTTGCTTTGGTTTTTATCCCACTGGGTTTTTTCTTAGCAAGATTAATATAATTATCTGTAAGTGATGAAAATCCAAGGGGGAGTATTATGCATGATGGATTTTTCCACCCCACATTTTTTACTTTGGCCAAAAGAGATGGGAAGACATTAAATGCCTTAGAAACTTAGCATGGAAGAAACTATTTTTACTAGCTGGAGGGGCGGCAATTCTCCTATAAATACCCTCCCTCTCTTCATGTAATATATACACTTTTCTTCACAGAAAGTTTTCTTCTTGCTTCTTCCTTTTGCTTCTTGTCATAATTTCGGAAGCTTTCCTTCTATTAATTCAATAAATTTCATTATTTTATAACACAGGGTATATTGTCCTCCTTTTTATGCATTGTTCATTCATTTCATCGACAATGATAATGTATTTTCTTTTTAATAATTTTTTAATTGTGCGTAAATCATAGTCATTAATAAAAAGAGAAATCAATTTAGAATTCCATTATTCAACCACTTGAATTTTCCAATGCAAATTCTTGTTTGAAAGTTTGACAAAGCTAAATATTTACCTTGTTGGCAAGGAAGGCTTTTCAGAATACTCGATTTCTCGTGAATTTTTACATAACCAATTTTACTTCTGACATTTTTTCATAAAAATAAATTAAAAAATAAATATTTTTTTAATGTTTTAAAAATGGTAGTTAAATATTTATAGGAATTTGACTATCCATCATTTCAGTTTAACCTTCAATTGATGCCCATCTTCGTTCTAAAAGATTCGATCAATTTTATCGATCCTTTTATTGTCAAGAGTGATAACGCACACCATAGAAAGGTGGCTAATCTTAGAGAAGGCTGTCAAAGTAGATTTTATCGCTGAAAATTGGATAGTTCTTGAGTTAACCTTAGCAGGAGAAAAATTACTATTTTTTAAACTTTGAGTTAAAAAAAATTATTAGATTTTCGAACTAAAAAGACAAAATTTAATAAAACTTTAATTTTTTAAATTTTAATGTAAAATAACAGTTTTATCTTTAACTTTACTAAAAGATTTTAATAAAATTTTGTCCATAAGTGGGAATTTAAACTTTTAAAAATTGAAAGGTATAAATTTAGAAATGTAGTGAGAACAAGTCTACCCAAGGTTTGCTATAATTCCAAAGTCACATCTACAAACTTTCAAAAATCCAAACACCCACTTATGAGTCAAATTTTGTTAAAAATTTTAATTAAAAATAAAAATAAAACTATCATTTTTACAATAATAATATATCCCAACTAATTTCAGTTCTACTTAAAATTTTTCAGTTTTAAAAAATCATATTTCTTCGAATATTTTTTCTTCATCTCTCCGGCGTCGACGACCTTCCATTTTTACCATTAACCATCACTAGCATCGCTTATCACATATCCCAACTTAAACCGTTATTCAAACGATTTTTGTCTAGATCCATCAAATCCAAACAAAAATTGTCTAAACAATGATTTAGGATAAGGATATGTTATAACTGATATCAATGACAATTTAGAGTAAAAAAAAAAGTTATCAACGTAAAAAATAGTGACCGAAGAGATAAAGGAAAAAACTCTAGTTTTAGGAAAAAAGAAAGAATATAAGTTTTTAGAATTGAAAAACTTTAAGTTAAAATAAAATTATTAATTTTTAAAATCTCAAAAAAAATTTTAATAAAAAATATTTTTTTAATATTATTATTAAAATAATTATTTTTTTTCTGACTCAATCTAAGATTTTTAATAAAATTTAACTCATAAATAAACGTTTTTAATGGTCAAAAGTTAACAAATAAGATTTTAATATTACTTAAGACCTTGAGCGACAAGCAGTCTTTTGACCTTTAGAAAAATAGATGTTGTACAAGGGCATACCGACAAACAGTAAAAGAATCTTATCGTCCTGCGTTCCCATGAAATAAGCACTATTTATATCTGCTGCACTGCGTCACCATACACGTGAAAGTTGACTTTTTATACTTCATTCTACATCAAATAAAATTCACTTCACAGGGCCACACTACACAGACGCTTTGAGAGAATAAATTCAACTCCCGTGACTTTAGATTCTCAAGTCAAGTCAACCCACTTATCCTCCTTCACTAATCACAACTCAACAAATTTTGACATTTACACCTTCAGCATGGAGTAACACAAAAACTTGATTTTTGGCTCAAACATTAAATGAATTGATCAATAGATAAGAAAAGGGCATTGACTATACGAATGATTGATTTTATGTGATGGAAGTAAATCAACCATGATTTCACCTTGATGTCCACAATTGTTCATAAACAATACTTCTATGTCGTGTATTGTATGTGAACTGTATTGATTTGCTGACTGAGAAAGTAAGTTCCAGATTTTTGAAGAAAGCAGATGGTCACCTCATATGCGCCTTTTCTTTTTCTCTGGCGTTGAATGTACTTGTGCTTTAATCCCATATGTTTTCAATTGAAAGTTTTCAAAGGCTTCGGAGATTGCTCCAACCTGTTTATTATACAGAAAAGTTGCAATCAGTAACTTGATGGGAAGACAAAAGGGTATGAAAACAATATGATTAAATTACTGAAAAATTACAGATTCACAGACCAGCTCAGGTTTTTTGGAGTAAACCCTAACTATCATATCCTGATAGCATGTGGGCAACAAGTGACTAATGCGATCATCAGGAATGGTGAATTTCTCCTCACTGTCATAATCCTGAAAAGACATCAAACTTGTTAAAAGGCTGCACCTAAGCAATGGAACTTGACCCCTTGAGGCTGGTCAGGAATATTATCAAAGTCCCAAAGAAGATAATGAATTTGAGGCCGCCAGTAACTTATAAGGCAAGCTCTAGATACTTTATAAAATCCTTAGTCACTCTAAGAACGAGAGAATCTTCCACAACCAAATTCAATATTGTGTACTCAAACTTGTTCAACATTTTTGGCAAAATTAGAATAATAGGAACAGTTAATATTATAATTATATCTGCTCAAAGCAGCAAGAACGCAAGATAATATTTTATACATAGTTAACCTGTGGGCTGTCAACAATAGTTAAAGAAAACGACAGGAAAATAGAAAAAGACAGTTTGCAGATATTTAGTCAGCTCCAAATTTTATTCTGTGGACAGAGAAAAATTATCAACAGATTGTGGTCACTTTATTTAGTGGGCTATTGCACATGCCCACTCTCTTATTATTATAGGTATTTATAGCCGTCCCGATTATGGAGGGACTTAAAAAAAAAAAGGACATACCCTTGATTCCGTACTTCTGAAATAGGGTACATAACAATGTCTTGAAACTAAAGAAATCATTTAAAAATATGGAAATGACAACTAATAATTGTTGCAGAATCTGTAAATTAGTGAATAAGACTTAATTATAGGAATATAGAGCTTGATTATAGGAATCAAATATAGGAATCAAATATTCATATTCCTAATACGAAATATCTAATGTGTATATAAATGTACCTCTGTAACAGTAAATTAATCAATGAAAATAAACCCTTAATTTCAGTTTTTACATGGTATCAGAGCTTGGTTTGTCCTAGTGTGCAAATTCGAAAATTTTCTTTTAGCCCTAGTGAGCAATTTCGTCGTTCACCCTTGTAGAGTAAACATTAGTTCTCACCGCCGCACTAAGAAGGAGTACACTTCGACGATCGGCAGTTTCCCGGAATCCGATCACCAGAAACTCAGCGCGTGACCTGCACGCGCCACTTGTTTCTTCTGCAAACTTGCGCATCGGATCTCTGGTTCGGTGGCGCGTTAGATCTCACCGCCGTTACAGTCAGTCTCAGACAACGCCGGCGAGTCAGAGCCCCATAACCTCGTCGTTGTTCGCCGTCGCCGGAACAGTTGCTGTCGCCGAATCTCTCTCTGATCAGATCTCGGTCCTTTTTGTTTGCTATTCTTTGGGGTTTGTGCAGTATATTCGTGCTCTAGGTGCTACAGAAATCAATTTCTCCAGTAGTTTCTTGCTATTTATTCTATTCCGTTGCTTTGAGTATTATTATGGCAGATATTAAACCGATAACTATGGCGGAGATGGTTCCTGTAATGTCAAAAATCACTGAACACAAGCTTAATGGTTCCAATTATCTCGAATGGAGTAAAATGGTTCGATTGTATTTGTTGAGTCTGGAGAAAGATGATCACATTACGCAAGCTCCTCCTGCGGATGGTACTAGGCAAGCATGGCTGCGAGATGATGCTCGATTATTTTTGCAGATCCGGAATTCCATTGAAAGTGAGTTAGTCAGTTTAATTAATCATTGTGAATTGGTTAAGGAGCTAATGGAGTACTTAGATTTTTTGTATTCTGGAAAAGGTAATCTTTCTCGTATATATGAGGTGTGCAAAGCTTTCTATCGTGCAGAGAAACAAGACAGGACTATCACTTCTTATTTCATGGACTTTAAACGAACTTATGAAGAACTTAATATGTTGTTACCTTTTAGTCCAGATGTAAAGGTTCAACAAGTCCAGCGAGAACAAATGGTCATCATGAGCTTCCTAGCGGGTCTTCCATCTGAGTTCGAAACTGCCAAGTCTCAAATTCTTGCTAGTCCTGAGATTTCATCTTTGCATGACACTTTTACTAGGGTACTTCGCACAGAAAACAGCTCATCATTTCAGAATAACAGCGCTCTTGTTAGTCGAAGTGGAGCCCCTGAAACTGGACGTCCATATAATAGAACTGGTAATAGAGGAGGGAGCAGTGGTAACCGTGATAGGACTATTGATCGGAGTCAAGAATCAGGAGGGATTGTGTGCTATTATTGCCATGAGTCAGGCCATACAAAGCGCACTTGTAGAAAATTGCTAAATCGTGCTTCAAAATCTCAGTCAGCACATGTTGCAACAACTAACACTGCTACCAGTTCATTGTCTGGAGAGGCTATTATGATTTCTGCAGAAGAATATGCCAAGTTCTCTCAGTACCAAGACTCACTAAAGTCTTCATCGACTTCTATCGCTGCCAGTGCTGAGTCAGGTAACTCAAATACATGTCTTATTTCCTCCTCCTCCAAATGGGTCATTGATTCTGCTGCTACAGATCACATGACAGGTAATCCTAGTGTCTTTTCAACCTTTCAGTCATTTACATCCCCTTCTAGTGTTACTTTAGCAGACGGATCAATGTCATCTGTCCTTGGTTCTGGAACTGTTAATCCAACTCCATCAATTTCATTGTCATCTGTTTTGAGTTTACCACAGTTTTCATTTAATTTAATCTCTGTGAGTAAATTCACTCGTGCTCTTAATTGTTGTGTCTCATTTTTCCCTAATCATTGTTTATTTCAGGATCTTACGACGAAGCAGACTATTGGTAGAGAACATGAATCTGGGGGTTTCTATATCCTAGATATGCAAACACCAAAGTTTGTTGCCTGTTCAAGTGTTTTAAACCCGTTCGAAGCTCACTGTCAGTTGGGACATCCTTCTCTACCTGTGTTGAAGACTTTATGTCCACAGTTTCGTCATATATCTTCGTTTGATTGTGAGTCATGTCAATTTGCCAAACATCATCGTCTGTCTTCAGGGTCTAGAGTCAATAAACGAGCTAACTCTCCTTTTGAATTAGTTCATTCAGATGTTTGGGGTCCTTGTCCTATAGTGTCTAAAGCTGGATTTAAATACTTTGTTACTTTTGTTGATGATTATTCTCGTATGACTTGGCTTTACTTAATGAAAAATCGTTCTGAAGTGTTTTCTCATTTTTGTGCCTTTTATGCTGAAATAAAAACACAATTCAATGTTTCTATTCAGACTTTACGTAGTGATAATGCCAAGGAATACTTTTCTGAATCCTTTCAGTCATATTTGATAAAAAATGGCATTCTTCATCAATCTTCTTGTGTTGCCACACCATCTCAAAATGGAGCCGCTGAAAGAAAAAATAGACACCTGCTTGAAACAGCTCGAGCACTCTTGTTTCAAATGCAAGTTCCCAAACAGTTTTGGGCTGATGCTGTTTCAACATCTTGTTTTTTGATTAATCGCATGTCATCCTCAGTTCTTCAAGGTCAGAGTCCTTATAATGTTCTTTTTCCAAATAAATCTTTATTCCCTATTGAACCTAAAATATTTGACAGTACTTGTTTTGTTCGTGATATTCGTCCTGATGTCACAAAACTAGACCCCAAGTCTTTAAAATGTGTGTTTCTTGGTTATTCTCGTCTTCAAAAGGGTTATAGGTGTTTTTGTCCGACCTTAAATAAATATCTGGTGTCTGCTAATGTTACCTTTTTGGAGAACATTCCTTTCTTCTCCACTTCTCCTGCTTACACCATTCAAGGGGAGGATGATGATTTATTGGTGTATACTATTACCTCATCTCGCCCTACAACTGTTAGTTCTTCAGAATCTTCTTTACCTGAAGAATCAAACCCTGTCAGACCACCCATTACACAGGTTTATTCCAGACGTCAACAAACCCCAGATGCATGTCCTAAACCAGTCTCTTCGTCAGATCCAGTTTCTACTGACATTGATCTACCAATCGCCCTTCGCAAAGGTAAAAGACAATGTACTTATCCTATTTCTTCTTTTGTTTCTTATGGTCATTTATCCCCTATTTCATGTTCCTTTGTTGCATCACTCGATTCTATTTCTATTCCTAATACCACTCATGAAGCTATATCTCATCCTGGTTGGCGTGCGGCTATGATAGATGAAATGAATGTTTTAGCTGATAATGGTACTTGGGACTTGGTCAATCTCCCTATAGGGAAGAAAGTCATTGGATGCAAATGGGTGTTTACAGTTAAGGTTAATCCGGATGGATCAGTGGCTCGTCTTAAGGCTCGCCTGGTTGCTAAGGGATATGCACAAACTTATGGGGTGGATTACTCTGATACTTTCTCACCTGTTGCTAAATTGACATCTGTTCGTTTATTTATTTCTTTGGCAGCTACTTATAATTGGCCTTTACACCAGTTGGATATCAAGAATGCATTCTTGCATGGTGACCTTCAAGAGGAAGTATATATGGAGCAACCACCTGGGTTTGTTGCTCAGGGGGAGTATGGAAAGGTTTGTTGTCTTCGCAAATCCCTATATGATTTGAAACAAAGTCCTCGTGCTTGGTTTGAAAAATTTAGTGAGGCGGTTCAAAAGTTTGGCATGATAAAGAGCAAATGTGATCATTCAGTTTTTTATAGACAGTCAGAAGCTGGCAGTATTCTTTTAGTTGTTTATGTTGATGATATCATCATTACTGGAAGCGACACTGTGGGGATTTCCTCTCTCTAATCATTCCTTCATACTCAGTTTCAAACAAAAGATTTAGGAGGGTTGAAATATTTCTTGGGTATTGAAGTGACGAGAAGTAAGAAAGGTATCTTTCTATCTCAGAGAAAATATGTGCTTGATTTATTGACTGAGACAGGTAAATTGGCAGCTAAACCATGTAGCACTCCAATGATTCCTAATCTCCAACTTACAAAAGATGGGGAACCGTTTGAAGAACCTGAGAAGTATAGAAGATTAGTGGGAAAGTTGAATTATCTTACAGTGACTCGTCCTGACATTGCATACTCTGTCAGTATTGTAAGTCAATTCATGTCATCTCCGACGGTTGATTATTGGGTAGCGTTAGAGCAAATTTTATGCTACTTGAAGGGTGCTCCTGGACGTGGCATACTGTATGGAAATCATGGTCACACTAACATTGAGTGCTTCTCAGATGCAGATTGGGCAGGTTCCAAGGTAGATAGAAGGTCTACCACTGGTTATTGTGTTTTCGTGGGAGGAAATTTAGTATCATGGAAGAGCAATAAGCAAAATGTTGTGTCCCGATCTAGTGCAGAATCAGAATATAGAGCTATGGCTCAGTCTGTGTGTGAAATAATGTGGGTATATCAACTTTTGACTGAAGTGGGTTTCCAGATATCGTTACCAGCACAATTATGGTGTCATAATCAAGCTGCTCTTCATATTGCCTCTAATCCTGTGTTTCATGAACGAACTAAACATATTGAGATTGACTGTCATTTCGTTCGAGAAAAAATTCAGCAGAATTTTATTTCTACAGGATATGTGAAGACTGGAGAACAGTTAGGGGATATTTTCAATAAGGCTATAAATGGGGTTCGAGTTGATTATCTTTGTAACAAGTTGGGCATGATTAATATCTATGCTCCAGCTTGAGAAGGAGTGTTGCAGAATCTGTAAATTAGTGAATAAGGCTTAATTATAGGAATATAGAGCTTGATTATAGGAATCAAATATTCATATTCCTAATATGAAATATCTAATGTGTATATAAATGTACCTCTGTAACAGTAAATTAATCAATGAAAATAAACCCTTAATTTCAGTTTCTATAAAAATGTATGCATAACAAAATGATCAAATGCATTCAGTACCTTGAAAAAGTTGATTCTGGGGGCAAGCATGCACCAAATAAAATCGATAACAAAAGTTAGTCATTGCACCCAGAAGTACAAGATAAAAGCAAATGAAATATCTAAAATCAGCATAAATATGTCATACTTCATATACCTTTCTAGAGGATTACTCCTTCCACGAGTCAAATCAATCCTAACATTGCTAACAGCAACATCTTCTTCTTTTAGTATCACTCCACCATTTTTCTGCAAAATAAAAATTTGAAACAACACATATAAGAAAGTCTGCTTGGCTTGATATGCAAAGAACACGTGCAGGTACACATGCCAAAATGCATACAATATTCATTGCATACATACCTGGGAACAAACAATATCTTGTGCAGTGACATCTTTGAAATGCTCAAGTTTGTCCTTTGGAACAGCATACTCGTTGCAAAACTGGAACAGCAAAGAAAATATATAACTTCAGAAAATATTAATTAATTAATTAAAAAATATTTTATTAAAATAAAATATTTAAGATTATGATAAGATATATGAGATTAGAATAAAATATTTAATTGTGGCATAATATATTTGATTTTAGGATAATATATTTTATTAGAATAATATATTTGAATTTGTAAGTTCAAATATTGGTAGAATAAATAGCAGTGATTGGATTTAAGAGAGGGAAGAAGAAAAATATTGACTTTGAGTTTAGGACAGCCTCTGAATAATTGGGAGATTAATGCAAAGGAACTAGCACCTCTTGATTTTGAGAATGTTGAGGTATGATATCATATAGGATGAGAGTGGAAGATAGAGAAAAATTTGCAACTAATAGAATTGAAAGCTCAAGCATGAGGGGCAAATGGAATTTACCTATGTTGTAAAAGCAAAAATAAATCAAGTCATGATTGCAAATGCAAGTTATAAGATGTCCTATTGGTGGATGAAGATGAATCAGACAACATCATCTTTAGGGGTGAATTCGAACCGAACCAAGCCCGAACATTAGCTGACTCAAGTTTGGCTCGAAAGGTTTTAGAGATAGCTCAAGTTTGTTAAGCCAATCTGAAGGAAGATTTGAATTCGATTCGAAAAAAATTCAAGGTTTGTGGCTCAAATTTATGGCTCGAGTTTGAAACTAGAGCTTGTAACTAAATTTTTAGACTACTATCAAAATGTATATTCATGCTACGAACTTAATTTGCAAAAATATAAATGGAATCAAAGCGAAAAGGAAAAAACAATTGCTTTTAGACTACAATCAAAATGTATATATTTCATCAGTCTAAAGGAAGAAAACTTAATCTGCAAAAATATAAATGGAATCAAAGCAAAAAGAAAAAAACAATTGCTTTTAAGTCTCAAATATCATACAAAGAACAGAGAATGCTAGACACATACATTAACTCATTTTAGAAATTCAACAATATCACATGACATCTACATCTTCTAACAATCTACCATCATTTTTCTCATGTCATCAAATATCTCAGTCGGTCAAATGTAACCACCAAACTAGTGAAGTAATCAAACAAAGGCAAATATGAATAACGGATTAATTAACAAACAAAGACATTAAGGTTTCAGTTAGGGTTCTTAATATTGACCATAAAAAACTCAAAAATATATGTTGCACCAGTCAACGAGAACAAGACAAAGATCTATAATCAGAATCATAACCTGCCTAGACACACTTTCACTGGCTCAACAATTGTTAATCTGGAGAAACAATCAGAAGAAAGGAGAGAGATCAAGATAGATTTATGCTTGCTTGCTTGTTTTCAATCGCAAAATGGTGATCTTCGAAGAAAAGAAAAGACACAAATGTAGAGGAATGGCAATATAGAGTGCAGTAAGAACGACAAGAGAAACTCAGAGAACATTGATAAGAATGGAAAGGGGGTCTATATAGTCACTTTATAAACAACGTAATTTTAAGCCTCTTGAGCCAGCTCGAATCAAGCCATGACTTAGCTCGAATCGAGCCAAGCTAATGGCTGGCTCATAAGCCGAAACTTATTTGATTCGTGTTCGACTCATTTTTTTAGTCAAATCATATATTATGGTTTGGATTCAGTCTAAGTTTGCAAGAAACGAACTCGAACTAAGTTAAACCGAGACAAACCAGCTTCCAAGACTGAACCAGCTTCGCTCAGATCCAAGTCTAATCATCTTGATTGTGTACAACAAGCAACAAGTGAAGAAAGAACCTGATTCAATCAAGACTATAGATTCTTGCGAAAAATTGAATAGTTTCGACAAAATAATTAAGCTAGTGATGGGCAAAGAAAGGGAATCAACAAAATATAGGGTTCAATTAGTTAAATACGATAACCAAGAGAGCTAATTAGCAAGATTCAAGGATTCAATTAACAAATTTCGACGAGGTCCAGGTGTCAGAATCTAGTTATTCACCTGTTGATCTGATTTTGTTGATGACAAAGACAAAACAAAGAAAACATGAAACAAAATGAAAAAGTAAGTGAATGACTTTCTCAATCACTTGTAGTAACCAAAATAATGGCAACATGGGAGGAGTTTTTTCAAATTAGATAACAAGAAATGTAAATATGAAAAAAAAAAAAAAACCAAAATGGGCTTGTAAAAAAACTAAAAAACAAAGAAATATATTTTCCAATTTTCCCACCAGTTTTAAAAGGGACGGATAATGTCAAAATTATATAATCACAATAATTATGATAATAATATTAATTAATTAATTAAAAAATATTTTATTAGAATAAGATATTTGATATTAGGATAAAATATTTGATTTTGGTATAATATATATGATTAGGAAAATATTTGAATTTGAAAATTAGAAACCTAATAGAATAAAAAGGGGAGATTGAATTAAAGGAGAAAGGAGAAGTAAAATATTGACTTTGAGTTTAGAGCAACCTTTGGCTAATTAAAAATCTGCAGGTCTTTGGGAGGAGCTGGTAAGAGGTTCCTAACAAATTGGTATCAGATGTTAGGATTTAATAATAGTATTATTATTAATCAATTAATTAATAAAATATTTTGTTAGAACAAAATATTCAATTTTGATTACATTTAAATTTAAAAATTAGGATATTGGTAGAATATATAAAGGCGATTGGATAGAGGTGATGAAAGAAGAAATATATTGACTTTGAGTTTAAGGCAACCTTTGGCAGATTGAAAGGCTCTAGCTTTTGAGAGGAGCTGACACCTTTTGTTGTCAACATTCTTTTCTATAAAAGGTTATCAATAAATTGGTATCAAAGTGTGTGAGATCTAGGCACGATAGAGAAGAGGATGGAGAGTCAAGTATTGATGGGATAATGATGTATAAGTTAGACACCATAGACACTAGTTTGGATCGTTTAGCCAAATCTTTGAAACAATAAAAGAGCACATGAAGGACTTAAAGGAGTTGCCTCCTAATGATAACAACAAAGAAAGAACTTCGACAAAACTGAAGTCATCAACAATGGAGCACACAAACTCAATTCTGGTCCAAAAACAAAAGATCAACAAATTCCAACAGTAAGATGATAGACTCCAACAAAACCAAGCCATCAAAACTCATTTGTGTGCATCTATACTTTGTGTCTTTACCGAGGGAGGCAAACATTAGAAGCGAATGAAGCGGACGATGAAAAAAGGTGAAATGAAGAGAAGAACCAAGTCATTGAGAACCAACCCAACCTAAAACCCCACTAAATCAACTCAAAAATCAACCAATTCCACAACAACCCAACCCAATTTGTATTAGGTGCTAACCACCTCTCAAACCCACACACTAATAACCACCAGTCCAACTCACTAAACCACACACACTCAAACCCAAACATAACTTATTTCCAGGCTCAACCTTAATGGATTAACCTAAAGGCAACTCATCCACCAAACTCTACCATTCACCCAGCAAACCTAAACACAATCCACTTAATCAAACGAAACCCTCTTCCAATTAAAACCAAAATATTATCCAACCCAACCCAAATACCAATTATACCACCAATCAAACAAGTTTTACACAAAGTCCACTTTGAAAACAAGATAGTTTTTAAAGGGACAGATAATGTTAGGATAGTATCAATTAGAAAAATAATATTAATTAGGATTAAGATAATATTATATATTAATTAAGAAGATAATATTTGATATAAATAATATTTAATTGATTTAAATAATATTTGATATCTGATAATATTTGGTATTTAATTACTAAGGATTGGGATGAGATTAGGTTATTATAAAGAAGGGGTTAGATGACAAGGAAATGACAGAGAAGAATATTATTATTTGGGTAATTTGTGCAACTTTTGCTTGATTGAGAAGCTACGACCTTTAGAAGGTAAGCTGACACCTCTTAACATAGGTCCAATAACATTGAGTGGATTATCAAAGCACAAGAACTTATCCACATGTTACAATTCCTTCCATGTGATACAATTAAAGAGAAAAAACAGAATTATAAGCAAAGCTTCAATACCTGGTACAAATTCCTTCTGCGGATGCGTAAAATCAGATCTCGTGATTCCTTGAGTTCTTGGTCTGGAGCAATCTCAATTGTTTTGATAATTGTGTCGTCCAACTGAATTGTCAGGAACCAATATTAAGATAGAATTTTATACATACAGGAACTAAAATCTATAAATCATAAATATAGTTCAGCTTAGTAAACCTTCCAATAATCAGAAGGATCTTCAATGGAAGAAGAAATTTCTAGAAAGCTATTTGCTTTCAACAGAGCATCTACTATCATAAGCTCAATTGCCTGCAATTAAATACAATCGGAATAAGAACAGTTCAATACTACTTACTGTAAGGGCCACTAATTAAAATAATTAATTTTAAAAAAAATAAATATAATAAATGAACAACATAACAACCAGATGTAGACTATCTGAAATAGAATAAGCAATCAAGTATCATACCTTAACTTTTGGATGTGTATATACAGTTCTATAAAGATCAGCACGAGTATAAAATAACTTGTGGACAGTTAGATCTAGCAAGATTACCCAATATTTTAGTGGTATGTAATAAAATCGTATATACCAATGACAATGAAATTAAACAGAAGATACTAACAGTCCTTGGCACGATAACAAATTTCATCATCCAAAACCCGCATAGTATCCATTAACCTACAAGAAATGAGAATTGTACCGGGTTGATAATAAGTTCCTCATTTTATGTAAGAAGGAAAGGTAGTTACTACACCAGTTATAAGAGTAACCTGATGGTACCAATAACAAGTAAAATTAACAAGAAAATTTAATATTAACCTCTGAAACTCAAAGTTACATCCCACACCACAAGCTCTGCAGTCTCGGACAATGTAATCAAACCTAAATATCAAAATTATAATAAAAGCATAAAAAACTTTAAACAAAACAAGAACTTGCTGGAACCTCAAATATAATGTGAGATGAACAAATCACTAAATCTCACTTGTCCACATCAATGCCATTTCGACCATTTGCAACAATATCATACAAGAAACGCTTCTCTCTTGTGCCCTACAAAATATGGGGCTATTATAAAAATTGGCGAGCAACAGAACAACAAAAAGAAAAATAACATGATAACTTCATATGAGATAAAACTAAGTGTTTAAGCATGACAAATTTTCTATATCAAAAACAGTATGAAAAGAAAACTAAAAATCTAAACAGATCTTACTTTTGGGAGTGCAAACTCTGAGCTAGCTACAATCATCTCCTGCCACAATAAATAGATAAGTGAACAAAAATGAATCTTTAAATTATTCATTTTAATAAAGACTAGAGCCCACTTCAATAAAACTAAGACTCTGGCAAAGTTAAAATCTGAGGGAGGACAAATAAAGAGAGAAAAGTTATTTCGTTAGAAAAATTGTATTTCTAGCATTGCTTAGAATCAGTTTTTCATTTCAATATTTTCTCATACCACATAAGAGAATTTCCAAAGACATAAACTGAATATAGCTTTATTCTTGTAATGCGTCAAGCTGACATATAAACAGTTAAAGATTTCTCCTTTAATTTTTTGTACAAAAAGGTGGAAACAGAGGATTCTATTAAGATGACTTTACCTTCACTTTTTTAATCATTCCAGAGTCGACATCAATGTGGTGCTCGTCTACTATATAATCAACCATCTTCAATGACATTTGCTCATGAGACCTAAGCAGCACACAAAACAAGAGAATTCTGTCTAAGATGGAAGGAGAGGAAGAGATAGAGGAACACAAAGATATCCATTCATATTATACTGACAGAACATATATGAGATCACTTGGTGCTTAAATACAAAAACAAAACATGGTTTCTTGATAACATAGAGTACTTTCAATCAAAAGCATAAATCTTTAATCAAACTCTGATGTTGTAATTAACCTTAGAAAAGGAAGAATACACTTATCCTGTAAAATAATCTATAGTATACCATTTTGAGCCACTATGGATGCGGGGAAGAAACTCACGTTCGAACAAGTGACTAAAAGGCCCATGGCCCAAATCATGTAGAAGCCCTACAGATTAAAACAACAATTAATGTAACAAACCCGTCGCCTGTAAGAGAGACTCATGGGAGATGAAATAAAGTACCAGCAAGTTTCACTGTTTGAATGTCAAAGGCATCAATACCAAGCTCCAAACCCTACAGAATTGAACCACCCACATAAAAGGCCTTAAGATGGTTTACATAATGTAATTACAAATAATCAGAAAATATAAAGAACAATTCCATACTTGGTGCTTCTTGAGCTTTTGAACAGATTCACCAGCAAGCCAGTAAACACCAAGAGAATGTTCAAATCTGGAATGCACCGCTCCTGGGTAAACCATGTGTGTCATACCTAGCACAGGAAAAATTATCTTCTTAAGAAACCCTATATAAATTGGAAAAAAATTTCCAAAAACATTAATAAGTTAAGTACAAATAATTCCAATAAACATTTAGGTAGAACTCAACAATACATAACAAATTGAGCATTACTATTTACACACAGTTTTAAGTACACAATTTGATATATAGATAATGTGTCATTATATAGTTGAGTGTTATGTTATAATCAATTCAAACTTATCCATTTACATGATGGCATATAATCTATGTACCAATTGTATACATTGTATGCACATGGTTTTATTGCAACAAATTCCAGTCACATAATCATTAGAAAATCGCTTATAAAAAATAAAAAGGCAGAAAACTTACCAAGCTGCTTCAGGTCACGGAGCCTGTAACGTGGAAAACAGATTTAAAGCTATCAACAACATAAGATTAAGTAAAATAAAATAATTCCAAATATATAAAAGTGCAATCAACTTTCCTTTGGAACTGCTCGGTATCAATAAACTTCAAAGCCACCTGCAACAATACAAAGAATCAGTAATAACAAAACAAAATACATTATCATTTAATTCGATTTTCTGAAGAAACCAAAAGAAAGAAAAAATCACCGGGTCGAGATAAATGTTGCCGTGGACATTGTCGTGCACGTTCTTGAAGAATCTGAGATCATGAGAGGAGGCAAAACAGGTGCGACGCGGGGAGAGAGGAAGGTCTTCGTTGCAGATGGCGCCCATTTTTAGTGGATTTTTGGAGCTAAGAGAATGGAGAATTTGGAGTTCGAACCCCTTGTGTGAGTTTCTAATCCCCACGGTTACTGGAATACTGTGAAGTACTAGGCCACGTTGCGTCCAAATTCCTTAAATTAAATATTATATTTGCATTGTTGGGCTTAGGCTTTAAACATGGTAATTTGGGCCTCCATACCGGGTTTTCAACCCGCTTTTTTCCCAACAGGAGTTGGTTAAAATCTTCGTAATCGAAGATAGGGTTAAAAGAGAGATTTTACCCCAGCCTGTTCCTACCTGATCCATTTCATTATTTATATGTTTTTTAAACTCATTGAATTATTTTTAAAATTTTTAAAGTACTACAAATATACATGGACACTTAATCAATATTTCATTATCTTTTAACAAAATGAGAAGATGATGGAAATAGAGATCAAGATGGAGATGAAAATTTGCCCTGCAGAGACAGAAAAGGAAAGGGAAGAAACATTTTTCACATGGAAGGAAACAAAAATTCTTTGTTATCTAAATATCAAAGATAAAAAATTATTTTACTTGAAGGAATAGGGGAAATTAATTAAAATAGGCAGCCTGTTTACCGCGTAAACTTTTTTCTGCAGCAACCCTTATTTTTTACCTTTTTAAGCAAATTATACTTTTCATTCCAAAAATACCCCTCATTTAATTTCTCAGCGTTTACTATAGCTTTTCATCGATTAATTGCTTACATTTCAGACGATATGTATTAAGATTAAGTTTTCTGTAATGAATAAAATCTACATATGAAAAACAGATTAATTTTTTATAAAATAATTGATTATTATATACTTTTATAAGAAAATACAAACGGGTATGGGTAGGGGTGAATGAAAATACAAGCGAGTGCGTAAAAATACAAATAGGTGAGTAAAAATATAAACGGGTGCGTGAAAATACAAACGAGCGCGTAAAATATAAAAAGGGTGTTGGAATTATAAAAGGGGTGTGTGAAAATAATGAACATAAAATGGGTGCGTAAAAATGTGAAGGGGTGCATGAAAATACAAATGAGTGCATGAAAAAGCGAAGGGGTGCGTGAAAAACAAATGGATACGTAAAAATACAAACGGATGTATAAAATATAAAAAGGGTGTGGGAATTACAAAAGGGGTGTGAGAATTATAAAAGGGGTACGTTAAAATAACGATCACAAAACGGGTGCGTAAAAATATAAACGGGTGCATAAAAATGTGAAAATGTGCGTGAAAATATAAACGAATACATGAAAATATGAAGAGGTACGTGAAAATACAAACAAGTACGTAAAATATAAAAAATGTGCGGGATAAACAAAAAGGGTGTGGGGGGGGGGGGGGGGGGGGGGGGGGGGGGGGGATCTCCTGCACGCCTTTATAACGGGAGAGGCCCTTTATAATTATAAAAGGGGTGCGGGAGATATGTTTCTCCCGCACCCTTTTATAATATATATTATAAAGGGATCTCCCGCACCCCTTTTATATTTTATGCACCCGTTTGTATTTTCACGCACTCCTTCACATTTTTATGCACTCGTTTGTATTTTTATGCACTCATTTTGTGTTCATTATTTTGACGCAGCCCTTTTATAATTCCCGCAACCCTTTTATAATTCCCGCACCCCTTTTATAATTCCTACACCCTTTTATATTTTCACGCGTCCCTTTACATTTTCACGCACCCCTTTCCAAATTCCTGCACCCATTCCTTTCCCACACCCCTTTCTAGATTCTCGCACCCACACCCCTTCACGCAACCTGTTTGAGAAGAAAACACACCGTTTTGAGAAGAAAACACACCGTTTTGAGAAAAACGTATCATTTTCGATATATCTATTATTTTCGATATATAACGATCAACTATTTTATGAAAAATCAATCTAGTTTTCAATCTGTAGATTTTATTCATTACAAATAACTTAATATTAATGCGTATAGTGAAATGTAAGCAATTAATCGGTAAAATGCTATGGTAAACGTTGAGAAATTAAATGAGGGGTATTTTTAGAATGAAAAATATTATTTGCTTAAAAAAGTAAAAAGTAAGAATTGCTGTTGAAAAACGTTTACGCAGAAAAGCGGCTACCTGTTTTAATTAAAATCCTAGGGAACAGAGATGGGGATTAGGGTATTGGCCTTTTGCTTTATCTATTGTCATCTCTAGCTTGGAAAGAGATTGGCCCAAAGCCCAAATTTCATAAGGCCTTAATCGAAACGCTCACACCATTCTCTCCGTATACCGAACTACACACAAACAGAAACTAATTTCACCGGATAACGTATTTAAATGAGAGGCCCAAAAAACATCAACGAGATTAACTTCCGATATTTTCACCGTGACGATGGTTGTGACATCCTTTACCTTAACGTGTCTATCTTCCTGCAATCAAATTTCATCTTCTCTTCATGTTTTCCGCCCCATTCATTCTAATCCCAAGTCGAATAAAGTTGCGAATTTCTATTCCTCTTCTGGTGTGTTCTCTGTAAAAGCCTACTACGAGAACCAGAATTCCATTTCTGGTTTTGCAAACAAAGTCATTGGTTCACTGCCGGTTATTGGCCTTTTAGCTAGAATTCTCAGCGATGAAGGCGGCGTTGGTAGTGATACTGTTGATTTTGCTGAGTTTCGAAGAAGGGTTGGGAATAACTGTGGCATCAATGATTCTAAAGCTTTCTATGACTTCCAAGAACGGCGTGGACGGGTAACTGTGCTCTAAGTTTCTTTTCACTTTTTTTTATTAGTTTTTGATATTTTGATTTATGGGTAATTGGTTATAAATTGAGGAAATGGAATAACGGATTATGAAATGAAGTTATTGAGTTGGGTGTTGGTTTGGGGTAGGCAGGAGATCCTTTGTATGTTTTAATGTGCTGTTGGGTAGCTGCTGTTGGTGCTGGTCTACTAAAATCTGAGGAAATTTTGGAGGGGGCGACTAGGCTTCGTATTTCAAATGATCTTGAATTTGAAGAGCAGAACTTCATTGCCTTGATGAATGAGGCTAAAGAGGTTAGTCAACAACTCCAGTATCCTATGTAATATCCCTTGTTTGTCCAGCATTTTTAATAACGGTGTTTAAAGAGTTTAGGCTTAATGAATTGAGTTTAGGCTTGAATGAGTCTAAAGAGGTTAGTTAACAGCTCTTGTATCCTATTTAGTAACCATTCTTTGTCCAAAATTTTTAATTTCAGTGTTCAAGGAGTTTAGGCTTGAATTGGGTTTATTTGAGTGAAATTTGATGGATGAGACATCTGGTTTTGATCTTCTTTAGATTATGAATATTGAGCACCAGTATTAGTTCAAAAGCCACTTGCTGGCACCCCATTAATGCTGGTTACTTGGTTTGTTGAAAAATTCATTTACATATCATTATTGTTTAACATAACTACTTTTTACCCTGCTCATGTCTGGTGGGAGAGATTTAAAGAGATAGGCTTTGTCTGGAGTTAATTGGATTAACATAGTTGTGTCCCAAAACTCTAATTTTTGTCAAGACTTTTTACTGCTACCCAAATCAAGCAAATGGTTATTTTTCCTATTTGGTTGGCTGCACTTTTGTTGATAGCATGGGATAGATGTCCGACATAAAGTAAGAACATAACAATGAATCATGGAAAAAAGACATCTGAGATGGGGACTGGTACCTAGCCATAGTTATATCCACTAGGCATATTATTAGGAATGTATTAAGATGGAACGATGATTGTCCAAAAGAATAATTTGAATGACAAAGGAAAAAAATGTCAAGTATAAGAGTTTGTATGTAAAGAAAAAGATGAAACAATGATTACCAACAATCAAAGGAAATTGATCAAGTAACGAAGTTTTATTTTGAAATAACCAAAAAGAAAAAGAAGAAAAAAGTCCTTTCATTTCTTAGCATTTTCCAGAGAATTTTTCAACTAATATAAGATGTCCACGGCAGAGGACAGTTGGATAGTAATAGCTTGTTCTGTCTGCATATTTTGCTTGGAAAAAAAATTCCTTGTTAGAGAATAAACACCCTTTCTTTATCTTATGTTCTACTGATGTTAAAAGAGGTAACAGTAGTAGTACTTCTATATAATTAACATTTGGTACTGCAGCTTTATCTAGTAAGATATCTCCTAGTTGTATAGCAAGTCTTGTAACCAAATCTTTCTCACACTTTGGTCAGGATACTTATCCATTCGATCTCTTCTATTTTCTTTCTCATTCTCACCGGCTACTTAAGTGAAAGATGATTACTTTTTGAAAGCCAAGTATGGAGATTATTCAGTTTCACTGATGTAGCTGCTTCAGATTGAAAAGTTAGTGGCCCTGCTGGATAGCCTATCGGTTGGAGAGAATCTTAAGGCTAAGTATGGAGATTTTTGGTTGTAGTATGTCTTCATATTTTTTCTAAAAGCCTAGATGTGAAATGAAGACTTGTAGAAATGCTTCTCAAAAGGCTATCATTAGAAAAACTGTATGATGAAGCTACTGTTTGACTTTCTAGAATTAAACAATATGTTTAAGGCTTCAGCATTAACTATCAATGTTTTAGTAGTTAGAAGTATGATGATGTCTATGCATAATGATCTAAATTATGAATTCAATGCTTTACAGAGACGATCTAAATTCAATGTGGCTATCCCAAGTATCGCAATGGAGGTTCGAGCTGAGAAGGCTCTTGAAGCAGTTTATGTTTGTTGCTTCAGGAGGGAAGCTATAGAAGAGGAGGACAAGAGACTTCTAATTACCATGCTTAGTGCTGTTTTCCCATCGGTTAAGCCGGCAGAGATAGAGAGAATTGTGAAAGACAGGGCAAGGAAAGTAGCCGAAGGCAGCGATGAGAACGGTTTTCCAGAGCCAAAACCTCTACCAGAAGAAGCTGTAAAGCTTCAAATGAAAGACCTTCAATTTCTTCAACAAAATAGGGACACTTGAATAGTTTTTGGTGTTAGTGAAAAGAAAGAACGAAGCATTGCCAACTGAAAGAGGTTTCCCTAAATTCTACTTCTAAGAAATTAATAAGCAGACTGAAAATTAAATTGATGAGTTATTATAGTATTGCTAAATTCGGTTGTGATTTTATTCATACATCATAAAGCACAAGTTCAACAAGCATCACAAAGTTCAGATTACAAAGGATTATTACTTTAGAACGAAACAAAAGACAAATGCACAGGCACATTATTTCAGGGGGAGCCTGCTGATAGACAACACTGCCAATGTTAAACCTTCAGATACTGCATGTACAAGAAGCCTGGACTTAACGATACTGGGGTGCCAATTCACCTGCCTTGACTATGTAATTTTGTTCAGGAAATTCTTGTCCCTTGAAGTACCTCTCAAGCATATCCTTAGTTCCAGCAGCGTATCGCAGCTGTAAAATTTCAATTCATGATTTGACTTGTGAGCCGGAAATGAAACAGAGAAGCAAGAACTTAGTAACAACACAAGAAGTGAGAAACATATACTTCACCTCTGGACATTGACACTGTATAAATGAGTTACAACGAGAAATATCAACAGATTAAATACTTACAAGAAGTAAAACTTGTCACTTGAGGAGTTTTAACTTTGAATGTAAAAATTGCCATATCAGAATGTGAGATTTATTAAGTATTTTAAGTCTGCTTAATATACATCAATATACCTGTAAAAATAAAGAGACTTTGATAACTAATATACCTGTGCATCAATAGTTGTACCCGAAATATGTGGTGTCATAGCATGATTTGGCATGTAACGCCATGGGTGGTCCTTTGGAGCTGGTTGTGGATTCCAGACATCACCACTATATCCTGAGAATTTGGTTGAAAAGAAAACCAGAAAATGAAGAGTGCATTGACTTAGTCGATGCAATATTCAAGATGTCCAGGCATCCCTATCTGGGAGTATGGATGAATGCCTCGTAATTAAAGAAGTAAATAAAAGATAAAAGAACATAAATAGGATGCAATATCTTATATGTACCACACCAGCTTCACAATTGACATAAACTGACTTCTAAATTAAGTTACCCCCAATATGTCCACTTGAGCAGGCATCAACAACTGCTTGAGTATCCATGATTGCTCCTCGAGCATTGTTAACAATCACGACTCCCTTCTTCAACTTCGCAATCCTATTTTTGTCAAACATTCCTCTGCAAAAAAAAAAAAAAAAAAAAAAAATTTAGACTTAGTATTAATCCAATTTACCAAATGAATATATATATATTATATTTCCCTAGAAAATAAAGTTTGACATTGTATATCATACAACCAAGCTCTTTAACCAAAATATATATTCTTAAAAAAAACAAAAAAAAGGAAGAGAGTGAGTAAACAATAAACATTTGAAAATGTTTAGTTTAAAAAAATCAGATATGAAATATCAATAATACCTCGTTTTCTCTGTAAGAGGCACATTGATGACAATTACATCACATTTGGGAAGCATTTTGTCAACATCCTCCTCAAATGTTGCCCCTATCTGTTTCTCCAATTCTGGATCCATTTTCAGCCGGTCATGATAGAGGAGATTACAATTAAAAGGTTTCAACCGTTGGAGTAAAAGCCTGCCAATTCGTCCACAACCGACAGTTCCAACTGTCTTCCCTTCAAGATCGTAAGCTCTATAGGAAACACCGGCGACATTCCATTCCCCATTGACAATTTGGTGGTATCCAGGTACGAAATTACGGAGAAGAATAAGGATTCTCATGAGCTCATCTTCTGCAACTGAGACTACATTGCTTCCGGTGACCTCTGCAACAGTTAAACCAGCAGTGGCAGCAGCATTCAGATCAATATGGTCAGAACCAATTCCAGCAGTGAGAAGAAGTTGCAGATTTTTGGCTTTCTTGATCCTTTCTGCTGTAACATAAGCAGGGTGGAAGGGGGTTGTTATGAGAACATGCAAATCAGGAAGATGCTTCTCAAGTTCTGCAACAACCACAGATATGAATATCAGTAAATTATGCAGGGAAACATCCAAATATCAACTTCTTGACTACACAAGGATATCATCAATCAGTGCGCATCATGTTAACCAAGGAAATATAGTTCTGATATAAACCATCAAGCAGGGGTATTCATTTTTTAATGATATACTTCAGAGATTGAATTCAAATATTAGGCCGTCAGGTCAGCCAATCTATCTCAGTGAGTACCAGTTGCCCAAAAACACTGAATGATAGAGAGCCTTATGAATGCATAGCATGGTGGCATTTGTATACAAGCTTATTCACATTTTTTACATAATGATGTTTCCTTTCATATTGCTTAAAGGTACTAAAGTCTGAATACTAACCACAGTGTGGCCCTTCTTTGTCATCAGTAACAATATACTGATGACCTTGTGATTCCAGCCAGTTACGAATGCCCAAAGCATTCTCCACACAACCTAAAAAGTTAGGATTCTTTGAAGCATATTCGTTGGCCTTGTAAAACACCCCAACAATCTTTTTGCCTCCAGAAGAAGCCTGTTTGCAATCAAATAGAAGAAACTTGATTCAACAACCAGGATAAAAGCAATGTAAGGACAAACCATTTAAGCACTCAAATGTAATAAGAGACCAGCTCCAACGTATATCAAAATCTCATATTAACAATTTCTTCCACTTCTAATTAAAATCATGCTAGTTATGCAACTAATCTGCCATTTTCATATGAGCAGAATACAGCAAGACACATCAAATAGATGATAACCATACACTTTTCAACAATCAACCAATTCTAGAAGTAATAAAACAGTCGAATCAACAGATTCTGAAATTTAATAATGAAGGCTTGTAAGAACATACAACTTCACATCAATTACTTGATCTAGTAAACATGATCATTAATTCATCAATTCTAGTGGTTAACAACTTAGCAAACGGTGCCATAGATGTCATCTAAAAGCTTAAATTACCATGCAACACAACACCGGACATGAAAATTGTAGCATTAGTTTAAATTTCAGCATCTTAACGACTCAAATTAACTAAAAATCTTTTCAGAAAATAATCCTTCTGTGAAAACATAGATCAATAGTAAGTAGCAGACAAAAACTTTCATGAAATTCAGGAAAATTTTCATTAAATTTCAATCAATATCGGTTAGAATACAGAGAGATCCAGTTAGTTTCAAAATTCTTCATAATCCTCCCCCTATGAGTAAAATGCATTCGATTTATCAGAAGATTCCAGACTCAACTGGTCTTTGAACCCCTGAAATTTCACAAAACCTCAGGGAGATAAACAAAATTTACCGGGCTCAACTGATTTACTGTAATCAGCCATCTGAGATCGACAAGTACAGTGTCACTCAAGTGAAATTCACACTTCCCACATGAAATTCTGCCAAAGCTGCACACACGTAGGGCCCTGGCTTAACAGATCATCATCATCAAACGCTTTGATGCATGCAGATTTTTTTTCTCTTTTTCCCTCGAAACGACTCACAATCCGATCACCGACAATTAAAGGAAAAAGAAAGAAATCAAGCAGACAAGACCGATTTCAATACGAAATAAAATGAATTGCTTACATGCGCTTGTCTGGTGAATACCGTCGACGAAGAAGCTAAAGCCCTAATTACAGAAGTAGGTAGCCGCTTCATGGCCATATCTGATTTCTCTGAAGGTTTGCAACAATTTATCTCATGTCTACTTTGCCACTCTTATGCTTTATACACTACCGAGATTAGAGATTAGAGATTTGACTTGCCGTCAATAATGGAGAGGTAAAAGTATTTTCTTTCTCTCTCTGGTTGAAAAAAAAAAAGAAGATTGTTTGTCGTCATTTGCTTTTTGGATTAAAAAAGATGTATTACGCCATTAATGTAACCATCATGCATGAACCTCTCCAAAATAATGCAGGGAGGGATGGCCCACGCACCCGCTTCCACTCATTAGTGGGACCAGATGGTTTACGTGGCGAATTTCAATTTGTTCTTCACCGCTCTTAAGTATCACTTTAATTAATTTAGGTGGGTTTCAATAATTACGTTTTATTGTGTTTTGGCCAAAAGACTTATTTCCATCATGATATAGTGGAAATCTAAAGTTTTATTCTTTAATTTTTTGAATTTTAAGTATCTATTTATTAATAAAAATTTATTAAAATTTTTAACCAGATTTAAATATAAAATTATTATTTAATAATAATATTTAAAAAATAAAAATTTATATTATTTTATTTTTTTAATTTAAAAAATTAATAATTTTGTTCTAAAATTAAATTTTAAAAAGTGATATTTTTTCCTTATTTAGGGTTTTAAATTTTGTCCATGAATGACGATTGATCTCTCTCCCTCCTAATGACTTCTCTCCTTCCAATGTTTTTCCTCTGACCAACGAAATTTAGATTCGATAAAATTCAGATAAAGAGTTGAAACTCTTCATCTGAATCATCATCGTCATTCAAACAAAGTTGACTTCTTTTGGATGATGAAAATATAAATGAAGAGTTTTCACTTTTTATTTAGATTTTATATGAATTCTGTCGAATCCAGATATTGTTAGTCAGAGAGAGATTGACAGTCATTCACCAGAAATTTGCTAACAAAATTTGAAACCTTAGGTAAGAGGAAAATATCATTTTTCAAAATTAATTTTGAAGAAAAATTATTAGTTTTCTAAATTAAGGGGGACAAATGATATAAATTTTTATTTTTTTAAATATTATTATTAAATAATGATTTTATCCTTAATCCTAACAAAAAATTTTAATAAATTTTAGCTTATAAATAGATATTTAGGTTTTTAAAAATTGAAAGATAAAACTTTAAGATTTTACTATACCTTAAGTAGGAACAAGTATTTTAGCCTTATGTTTTTATTGGTTTTATTTAATAATTTTTTTTCTTTTTAATTTAAGAAAAATCAATTTCTTATTCTTTTTCTCAAATTTGTTAACAAAAATTGTTAATTTTTTAATAAAAACAAAAAAGCCATCAAATAGATTACACTTTGTTTTTAAATTTTTTTAATGACAATTAATATATCTTATTTTATATTAATTTTAATTAAAAATAATAAAAGAATTATAATATGGATATAGATAAAGGTGATAATAGATCAAGTCAGGTCAGGCTGATCTTGACATGATCCACCAAGCCCACGTGTCGAATCATGCTGAGGCCTACCATTTGGGGAGCTTTCATGTTAGGTCAACTTGGAAAAATCTCAAGATGACCCTTCAAATCACGCTCTCATAGGCCCTTAACAGGCAAACTCATGAGCCTTGTGTGTGTCAACCTAGAAAATAACTTTTTTATTTTTTTAATTATGTAAAATATTTTTTATTATTATTTTTATCCGATACAGTAATGAATTGTACCAAATAGGTCGCCTCATCCAAAAAGTTCAATTTAAAAAATAGGCCAAACGACTATTTCCCACCCAAGGTTTGATGTTTTCTCAAAAGTTTCTCCTTTAACTATAGAAACATCAAACACCCACCCATGACCGGTTAGATTTAACTAAACCCTAACAGTGGTAGGGGTAAAATCGTCATTTTTACTATAATATTAAAAATAAACTTAAATAGAATCTATTTTGCCCCCTTAAACTTTAAAAACTAAAACTTTCCCCCAGCCTAAGTTTTAAAAATCGCAGTTTCACCCTAGGGTTTCTTTTTGAAATCTCCGACGATATTTCCGACTCCATTACCGACGGTCTCTCTCTCCCGAAGCATCCTCTCCTTCCGGCGATCTCTTTCCTCCCATTTGGACCCCCCATCGGAGTCGGAGAAGCCGTGGAAGACGAAGTTCTTCGTCTTCCCAGTCGTCGTCGTCGTCTTCATCTTCCAACTGCGATCGGGCTTAATCTTCGTCTTCATCTTCCAACTGCGATCGTCGTCGTCAGATAAGTCGTCTAGGAAGACGATTTCTCTTCCCAGACGACTTATCTCGGCGTCGGATGAGTAGTGCAAGAGTTTAGGGAGGCCGTCGGTGGAAGAGAAACCGTTAGGAGGGGAAGACAGCCGGTGATGGCACCGGAGAGTAAACCTTAGGGGGGAAATGTGATATTTTCAAACCCTAGGGGGGGAAACGAGATATTTTCAAATTTAGCTTAGGGAAAAAATGTTAGTTTTTAAACTTTTAGGGGAGAAAATAAGATTAAATTTACCACCGTTAGGGTTTGGTTAAATCTAACCGGTCATGGGTGGGTGTTTGGTGTTTCCATAATTAAAGGGGGGACTTTTGAGAAATCATCAAACCTTGGGTGGGAAATAGTCGTTTGGCCTAAAAAGTAATCCAACAATACTGAACTACCTAAAAGATTTTCCATGTTAGACCTAAGCAAGTTGGACCAAAAAAACCATGCATGTGCCCAGTTGTGGGTTGAACTGCCCCATTTGCCATCTCTAGATATAGATATAGGTGTGTCAATTATGTATAATTGTATATTATGGACAAATTGTAATTTTTAAAATTTTCATAGATGATAATGAAATTTTTAAGAGCAACTATCAATTCAAAAAAGTTAGAGGTGTTTTTTTTTTAATTTTAATATATCTCTCTATAGTTTTAAAAATAACAATTACACCATCAAAAGACACTGAATTAGGAGTGTAAATATTATATTACAAATTATTAAGGCTATAGCTATATTGTCAAGATATATATTTTAATTTGATAATTTTTGAAACAAAATAAGAGCAATATTTATTTGTCTTATGGCATTGCTAAAGATATTATTATAATATTTTAAACCTTCTAGACAAAATAATAATTAATTATATTTTTGTTATAATATATAAACAAAATGACATAAAGATGATTTAATTATTAAAACTATTTGTTAACTTTGATATATAAGTGAAAAAATTATTTTCTCAAACTTAAAATATAAAAATATGTTATTTCATCAAACGTTAAGTGTAAAATAGTTATTTAATCATTTAAAATTATTTAATTATATAATAACAATAATATACTTATTTTTAGTGTACATAATTTTATTTTTAATTTTAAATAATTTTTCTTATTACTTTCATGATAATATATTAATAAAAAAATTATACCAACTAACTCTTTCTGATTCCATTAAACAACAAATTCTTATCATTTATTTATTAATATAATGGCAAAAATGTTTTCATCATTTAAAACAATTTTTTAATTACTAATTTGTCTTTAAATTTAGTAAAATTACAAAATTACCTCTATAAAAATAAAAAATTAAATGATTAATTTATCCTTTAATAATATTTAATTTATTAATATATCTTTTAATAATTATAATTTATTATATTTCTTTAAAAAGTTTTAGTTTTTATTTCTTGGTGACCAACTGGGAATGGCAATGGGGAGAGGCGGGGAGGGGATATCAATCCCCGTCCCCGTCCTCGTCCCCTCCCTGTCCCCGCGGAAAAAAATCTTCTTCCCATCCCCGCCTTGTCCCCGTGAGAAAAAATCTCCTCCCCATCCCCGCCTTGTCCCCGTGGGGAAAAATCTCCTCCCTATCCCCGCCCCGTCCCCACAGGAAAAAATCCCCTCCCCATATCCATAAATATAAATTTTAATTCCTTTATGTATTTTAATAAATAAAATAAATCATATTCTCCTAAAATATCACTTGCTACAAGAGCTACAAAATATTCATTATTATTTTAGTTCAAATACAAAGTTTTCATAAAATCTAACAATATGTAATAATCAATCTCTTCATTAGTAGTTCTTCATGTATGTAATTTAGGGTAATTTTATAATAACATTAAATTTAACATTTTTCGTTCACTTCAATTGATTTTATCAAGTTTATAATTTGTTTTTTTGTGTAAAACCTAGTGGATTGACTGACTAAGTTTTGAAGTTGAAATAGAATTAATTTGATGCATTTGCATTTTATGATAATAAGATTCTGGGGTTTTTTTAATATATTAGATTAATAGTTCAGAAATTAGTAAAAACTGATAATTGATAATTCAAAAATTAGTAAAATTAAAGTTATAGTTTTAATAAATCATAATGTAAAATTTTCTAGAATTTAATAGTTTAGAAATTATTATATTAATCTATTAGATTTAGGGAGTGGGTGGGGAGGGGTGGGGCGGGGACATATGTATTCCCGTCCCCGATTACGGGATTTTTTTGTCCCCATCCCCACCTCTTTTCCCATTTTTATCGAGGAATCCCCTCCCCTTCAGGGTTGGAGAGAGTTGAGACCTCTAAAATTGGATCCAAATTACCATCCCTATGACCAACCAATTGTCTCTCATTTTTCTTCTCGAACTCATCAACCATAATTCTCTTTTAACTTTTACCACAAATATTATTGGTTATCATTCTCTTCAAATCATCTTTACTACAACGTTTATATTTTTTAATTTTTTATAAAATCTCTTAATAACCTCACATTTATATTTAATTGAATTGAAAATAAATAAGTAAGAGAAAGAAGAGAATAAAATAATTTGACAATTATTAAAAAATGAGTAGAAAAAAAAAAAAGAAGAGCTATATTAGTATATTATTGAAAATAAAAAAGTACAAGAAAGAGGAGTCGAAAAGACGTTAACATTTATTTTTAAAAATGTGAAAATAAAAAAAATGGAAAAGAATACATGTGTAAATATTATGGATAAAAAAATTATACATGTTAAATATTTTTTGAATTTGTGTTTTTTTATCTTATATTTGTAACGTTTCATGTAATAAAATTTATTAATAAAATTAGATGATAAATAAAGTTTTAAAATTTTAAATCAAAAGGATATAAATTTATCTTTTCCTCAAAATATTGTTTGAGAAATAGTCATCAATAAATTTGGAAGATAACTAAGAATTGAACTTAATTACTCTGAATTTTATTACATATACTGTCATTTAAATTTTTATTCAATTTGTGATTTAATGTTGGGGGATATAAAATCAATTTATATTTAATTGGATGGATTTAATATTTTAAATTTTTATTAAAGAAATATACAAATTTAAACTTTTTTATAAGAACAATGAAACTTTTAAAATCTATTATTAAAAAGTTTAGATAAATATAATATAATATTTTAAATAAAAATAATATTATGTATATTTTTTATACATAATTTAAATATATAAATAATATATTATTATATAGTTAGATATTATTTTATTTTTAATTTAAAATTATAAAATTATATATATAATTTTATTATAATAAAAAATATGATAATTATATAAGTTATTTATTAAAAAATTTAAAATTTAATTTTTTAATAAAAATTTATATTTGGACAATCCAATCAAAGATATCTTCAAACGTCCTTATCCTTTAATAAAATATTTTAATATTAATATCATATTCAAATGAATTTTCTTTTTTCAGGTAATGATTATATTCGTCTTTGTCAGAATTGTCTGAAACATTATTTACTTAGTATTTAAAGCATGTCTGCCGACAGCACACAAAACACGTGTTATAAACGACACACACCGGAAATGGTGATCACAGGGAATCTCGAGCCCTCAAATTCCACACAAACAGCAATAAAGCGTAGGAACTATGATGATGCCGTGGTCACGGGCCTCACGCCCTTCCAATATTGCCTCCATAATTTAGTCAGGAAATACTTCCAACAAATACTTTCCGGCAGAGATATTTATGAAAAAAAACAAAAGATTTATTTTGAGTCAAGATATAATAAAATCTTATTTTTTAATTTTTTAAAATTTAAACACTTATTTATAATAAAATTTTTATTAAAAATTTTAGTTAAAGTTAAAGATAAAACTATTATTCACTAAAAATTTAAAAAAATTAAAATTTTATTACATTTTTTTCTTTATATTTAAAAATTTAATTTCTCCATTTTAAAGTTTGAAAAGTGACAACACCTTATAAGGTTTGTTTCTCTTTCTCTGACATTGATTTCTTTTTCTTTAGTAGTTAATCATTCACTCTCTCCCCTTATCTTTCCCTCCAATCTCTCTCTCTTGTCTCTCTGGTTACCTTCGATCAGAGATGAAGACAAATACGAAGACCGTTCATCTTTGTCTTTGATTGAAGACGGCCAGAGAGACAAAAGAGAGAGACTAGAGGGAGAGATAAAAGGGGAGGGAGGATGATCGATGGTCAAAAAAGAGAAATCAGTGTTGAAGGAAGAAGAATAAACCCTAGAGAGTTTTTGTTACTTTTCAAACTTTAAATTTGAGGAAAATATAAGATTTTTAAATATAGTAAAAAAATATAATAAAACTTTAATTTTTTTAATAAATGATAGTTTTATCTCTAATTTTAACTGAAATTTTTAATAAAAATTTAATTATAAATAAGTGTTTGAGTTTTTTAAAGTTAGAGGAAGACAGTTCGATATTTTACCTTACCTTAAATGGGAATAAGCCTTTTGTCCATTAAAAAAAAAATATTGTACTATCATATTTATAAATCTTAAATTTTATATTTTTCATCAAGTCTTAAAAAATATTTAAGTAAATTTAAAAAAACCAAATTAAAAAAATTAATTTATTTCCTTAATATTGTTTACAAAACGACAAACAATAGTTTGGGTCCGGATAAGATTGAGGAATTTGTGGGACACAGTTGTTCAGTTGGGACGGGTAAAATGTTATTTTAAAGTTAATGTAAAGGTGGGTAAGTAATCTAATTTGTTATATAATATTAAAAACCCCAAAGTCAATTTTTTACTAATTCATCTTGTTTTTAAAATAAATTGATGCAACAAAACTATAAACATTTTTTTTTATATATATAATATAGGCCAAAGACTTATTCCCTTATTGGATATTAAAATTATCATTTATCATTTATCAGATATTAAAATTAATCCTTTTTATTAGTTTATAGTTTAAATAATTATTTTACCTTTTATTTATTAAAATGACCATAATCTCTTCCACTTATAATGATTATTTTACTTTATCAACTAAAAGACCAAAATACCCTTAAATTTTGTGTTATTAGAGCGGATTAGAGAAAGAAATGTAAAGTGAGTATAATCAATTTAAATTACAGAAAAGTTAAAATTTAATTTCGAGTTTAAAATATGGCCACAGAGCGAATGAATCACATTAAAAAGTTCTTTTACGTAGTCTAAGATGTTATTGTCATTATTATTGTTGTTATTATTGTAGTGCTATTGTTATTTAGATTTTTTTCTTTTTTTATAAAGATTTATCGTTTCTGATTATTTTTAATTTTAATTTAATAAATTTAAATCAAACTCAAATTAAATTATTTTTTATTTAAGTGAAATTTAAATAATTGATGCTAGGGATCGGTTTGATTTGTATTTAACCATGATACAATTGGAGGAAATAATAGAGAAAGTGGGAGGAAAAAGGAAAAATCTGAAAATGGAAGTGAAGCCGAGCTGGATTTCTGGAGCCGAAGAAGAAAAACGGCGCCGGACAGAGAGTGGCAGTAAAACATTTAAAAAAGAGAAAGAATCTTGTAGGTTGAAGATAAGAAAGAGAGCGGCCCGCAGGAAGCATCACGCTCCTCACAGTGACTGTGTTGTCTGGGTGTGGGTCCGGGGCTCCGGATTCGGGGCGCGGCGTACATTTGGATAGTGCTAAGTCAGTGAGGTCAAAATAGGAATAACGGTAGTTTTGGTCAAACCTGTCGGCACAAAATTCATGGTGTTTATTTTTGTTAGAGAGGTGTGCCATTAACACATTCTTGTGTAATTCTTAACCTATTCACAATTCGATTGTATCCACCTGTCATTAAATTAAAATTAAGGGGAAAAGGATTATTTTTCGTCCAAATTTTAGTCTATTTTCAAACTCACACTTATAAAAGATAAAAAGTTTCAACTTTCATCTATAGTCAAACTTCTGTTAATTTTTTCTATTAAAAGAAGAAATAAAATAGTCATTTTACTATTTATATTAAAAAATTATAAAATTTATTATTCCCTACCCCCAAGTTTTAGAAACTAACATTTTGTCTTTACTTAAAGTTTTTAAACTTTGAAAAGTAATATTTTCACCCATAAACCTAGGGTTTCTATATTTTTTAAAACTCAGTAGTCCCCCATAACTTTCAAAATAAGCAATTTTATTCCCACTCTTTAACTTCATTTTCCGACGTGGTCTTTGACATCGTCTCCGACCTCCTCCTTCTCCTGGTGTGATGATGGTGGTGCGATAAGGAGATCTTCATCTCCTCGTCACACAGTGCGATGAAGAGACGAAAATCTCTTCGTCGCATGACACAACGAAGAGATCTCTCTTCATTGCACCACCCAGATGACAAAAGACAACGCTTTTTCGTCTTTTGTCACTCGTTATGTCGTCTAGACGATGAAGTGTCATCCTTCATCTATTTTTCCAGATCTGGACGACGTTTCATCATCCAGATTTGAGCGATGAAGGGCATCTTTAGACATGTCAATTGGGTCGGGTTGAATGGAGGCCCGACACGAAGCACGAAAAAAATCTCGACACGAGAAAGCCCGGCCTGGTACTGTAGCGTGCCGGGTTAGGCCTATGTGCCTATTGGGTCGGGCATCGGACTTTAATATTAAGCCCATGGGCTGGCCCGATACTATCTAGATATTTTTTTAAAAAAAATTTTTACTGGCAAAAGGTAGAAGCCTTGTTAGACAGAGGGAAACAAGGTTTCTACCTTGTAGCAGAAGCCTTGACCTTTATTTTTTTTACAATTTTTTAATTAATTTATTTTTTTTATATAAACCTATTTAATTTTTCTTCATTTTCACTTTCATTTACAAATCTCTAATCTCAATTATTTTATTATATTTTTAATCTCATTAATTATCTTTAAGAAGATATATGAATTCATAAATAATAATTCTTTGTGTTTATAATTTTATTTTTATTTTAATTTTATCATTACAAAATATTACAAATAGATCAAGTATCAAATGAATTCAATCCATTTGAATATTATCATAGTATATGTTTTTTTATGTTTTATAATTTGAAAAATGATTCATGTTTAAAAATTTTAAATAATTTTTTTAAAAATATTTAAAGCCCGGCCCAATCGGCCCATTTTTATATGGGCTGGGCCTTGGGCCTTTATATATTAATGGGTCAGTTCGATCCGAAAGCCCATCAATGTTTGGGCTTTAGGCCCGACCCATTAGTCCGATGGGCCGAGCCTTAGCCAGCCTGGCTCGACCTATCGACACCTCTAGTCGTCTTTCATCATCCTTTGTAGCCGAATATGAGAGATCGATAGAATACGTCGCGATGGTGGCCAAAGAAGGAAGCAAACTGTATGGGTGAAATCTAAACTTTTTAAACTTTGAAAATAGGTTAAGGTGTTATTTTTTAAAACCTGGAGCGGAGAAATAATAAAATTTTAAAGTTTATAGGTAAAATGATTATTTTATCTCTATCTCTAACTAAAAATTTGGATGATAGTTTGGTTATGGGTGAGAATTTGAACTTTTCATCTCTCAGTTTGAAATTGGGCTAAAATTTGAGGGAGAAATAATCCTTTTCCCTTAAAATTAAAGGTGTGTCTTAAAATTAAAATTAAAGGTGGTCTTTCATAAGAAGGAAAATGAAAAACCAACAAACTTAACACACTTGCTTTCTTTTTGTTTTTAATTTTCGTTTATCATTCATACACGTGGCGCTTTTTCATTTGTTAGTAAATGAATATAAATTTTTTTCCCTGCAGATTTTTCTATTATCCTGGCTAAATGACGATAGAGTCTCCAGGTGTCTAGGTTTTATTGGCTACATCATTTCAAATGGGCAAAGTCCTTGATTTTCTTCCAAAAAGCATTAGTCCACGATTTTTTTCAAAATTCTTAAATTCTGAAAAAAATTAGTGTGTATAATATAACCCAAAATAAAACTCAAAATAATATAAAATCAGGTAGTGGAGTTGTCTGCTATAGTAGCCATACGATCAATGAACGCATCTGTTAGCCTCCCTACATATCCTGTCATCATATCTTTCTACAAACAAATTAGAAACACATGAGTGACAAAAACACTCAATAAATATACAAATATTTATGCATTTTTTGAATGATACTTGACAGTCTAACTGTCTCCCTAATTATATGATTTAACGTCTTGGACACTTGCTAAGTGAATGTCTCATATGTCTTTTACAACAAAAACCCCTTGCTCATAATGTTCACGGGTAGGACATCCTAGACCCCTTTTACACCTAATGGAGAATCAGGATGGGCATCCTGAATATCTTTTATAACCCATACACTAATAAAATAGATGTCGCAAATACCCTGTACCCTTAACTTAATTGGAATGGACATTTCGAACATCTCTTACATCCCTAAAACGAACATCCCAGATGCCTCATACCCTTAACTCATTCCCAACCCTCAGCATGGGTGCTAACTTTTGGTGAGGCAAAACTGTTCCTCTTCACATGTGGGGGATGACCACTTCAGGCTATCAAACGACTGTTTCTCCTTTTGGTAAAGGACAATCGTTTCAGGATATAGGACGATCATTCCTTCTCTGACCTAATTTACATGCATCCTAGCATCTTAACCCAAGATAATTACCAAACTACCTCTGCACATGTTGTGAAACTTCATCTTCTTCATTGTGATGAATGACCATTCCTCTCAGACAAGGACGAGCATCCCTCGCCATTGCAACTTGCAAAACCACATCATTTTTTACGACGACTTGTCCATCAGACTACCCAGATTCATCCTAAGACTCCATTACAAGTGTTAATTAAATAGATTTGCACCAATATATCAACATACACAAGAATCAATGCAAAACATGATGAATAAAAAATGAGTTACACAACCTTAATACCCTACCATAGTTTTCTTACTTAAGATCATATGTCAATCTTTTGCAAAACACGACAACCTAAATATAAGGACTATCAAATAACACCTAAATCATGACATAAAATATGAAGAGAAAGGAAAGTGCTTCTACCTCTCCTCTGGCATTGCTCAAGTCTTTGCGTGGCAAGAATCTCATGGCGTCCACTGTCTTTGGTGGCTCTCCAATGCTCTCTAATCGTCTCCCTCCTCTTTGTGTAGTGAAAAGCAGGGTTAACCTTATTAGAATGTGATGAAGAGTTTAATAACCGCTTGAGATCACACTTGGAATGATTGTCGTTACTAAGGGGATGGGTGTTTCCAAGATACGTACCATGAAAATCGTGCTAGTCACAATTCAAATTTGCCAGCTCATAAGGATAGGTGTCCTAGAAATAGGGACGAACATCCCACAGGTTTGATTTTTCCTTGACTTTAAAATTTTAATATACTCAAACCTCTCGAAAGACTCGGATCATATTACAATAACTAATTTACCTCTAAAACATACTTATGAGTGCTACAATATTTTTCACTCTTTTTAAGTGTTTTTAATATTTTAATTTTTTTCTCAAAATATCTCAATCAACTAATATTAAAACACAAACATAACATTTAGCCTTGTTTACGGATGACCAAAAAAAAAAAAAACCTACAAATACCATTTAAAAGACATCAATGATCTTATTAATCAAGTCCCATGCTCATACACAAATAAAATATAATTTTAAATAAAAATAAAAATTAATTGAAATAAGTATAACTATATGGGGATACAATTATATATAATAGGTAAGGATTTCAAGTGTTATTACTACTTTCTCCTTTAACATTTTTTTAGTCCACTCCAAACAATTTCTACTATAATAACATTTTTTCAAACATTTGAATTAGTTAGTAATTTAGAGTAGTCTCATGTCAATCCAAATATAAACCCATATTGTTTTAAATCGTATCGAGGATCAAAACTAAATTTTATATAAAAAAAACTTCAAATCTAACATGATCTTTTCACATATTTTGTCATGTTTAATAAATATGTTGTATTGAAATTTGTTAGCTTTTGCGAAGGGGATCTAAATTATTTTTATACACATTTGATATATTTATATACTTGAAAGAAAATTTGTTTTTCTTTTTTTTGGACACGAACTATATCAAAAGATATAATTGTATAATTTTTCACGCATCAATAATGTTACATATTGTTATGTTCTATAAATGATGAGCTTTCGTTCAGTCTTTTATTTGGGTAATTGACAGCCATTTAACCCATGATAAGTGGTATGAAATCGGATGTAAATTATCATTTGGTTAATTTTGAGCTTTTGGCTAGAGCTATTTGAATTTCTTAAAAAAATTTTTTTGACCAACTGTGAGTCGGACTGCTCAAAAGAAAACATTACTTGATAGACTGATTCGTATCTGAATCCATGTGACAGTAATTTGGACTACATTTACTCAATAATGAGATCATACGATAAAGGCAAAAAGACTTATTCACACTAAGTTTTAGAACTTTTGTTTATAAAGTTTTAAAAATTTAAAAATTTATTTATAAATTATTAAAGTTAATAAAATTAGTTAGTTTTATAAATAAAATTATCATTTAATCAATAATATTAAAAAAAAATTTATCTTATTTTTTTCTTTAATTTGAAAAATTAATAATTTCCTTTTAGACTTAAATTTTGAAAAATTATATTTTTCCTTGGATTTATTTTCTCCGGCTCTCTCTCCCTTTGGTGATTGGAGTCTGGACAAAGCAGACGAAGACGAAGAGACCGTAATCTTCATCTCACTAGATGCTAGCAAGCCTAGGGGAAATCTTTGGAAGTGATTCTCCTTTGCACAACTCTGATCTTTAGAGAGAGAGAGCTAGAGAAAATAAACCGAGGGGTGAAAATATAATTTTTTAAAACTTAAGTTTGAAAAAATTTGTTAGTTTTCTAAAATAAGGAGAAAAATAAGATAGTGTTTTACGCTTTTTTAATCATTGAATAAATGATAATTTTACTTTAAAACTAATGAATTTTGTTAATTTTAATAATTTATAGATGCATATTTAGATTTTTGAAATTTTAAAGATGAGAGCTTGGGATTTGGCTAAATCTTAGGTAGGAATAAGTCTTTCGGCCTATGATAAATGAATTAATTAGCCAAATATACTTCCAATATCAAAAAAAGATGTGTAACATTATTTTTTGAATTTCCACCATCATACATTATAATATGCTGTCAAAATATGTATATAGATGATCTATAATTATATGGTTGTGTAATTATTAATTAAAGATAATATACATAAAATAAGTATCTATTTATATAATGATATATTATTTATAAACTTATTTTATGTTTTCAATATATATATATATATATATATATATATATATATGTAGTATTGCTCTGACAATAATGCCAAGGAGTTTTTAGTCATTTAGACATAATTGGTCAGGTTGAATGAACTTGATTTGGGATTGGTTTTTTCTAATATGGTTTTCTCGCCCCGACCCATTAATTAATCGAAGAAACAAGTATCGGGTAACCTGGACTGGTAATTCATCACTTTCGGTCAGCAAGAAAAGTTGACGAAACTCTTTGCCTACACAGCCAAATCCAAACACGAAGCAGTACTGTTGCCACTGCACTAGTCAGTCAATGGAGTCATCTTCGAGAATAACGGTGACGCAGCGAGAGCAATCAATGGTTATGAACGACGTTAAAATGATCTACGAGATCTACGCCGATGTTCCCCCTAAAACTCAGCGTTTGATGTAAGCTAACATCCTTCACATTAAAATATTAGGTTTCAATTTCATGTTTCGTGAATTATGGATTTCTGATTATTCATTGATTTGATATTTGGCGTACAGGATGGAGCTTCAGCGTGACAATCATATGGAGTACTTGCTGAGAGGCCTCCAACAACTTGGCCCTTCCTTTTGCGTCTTGGATGCTAAGTATGCGCCTCTCTTTTGAATTTTAGGTTCTGGTTTAGTTTTGAGTCTCTTTTAGTTCTTCGGTTTATTAATTGACTAGAGCTAATAATTATTTGTCGTTTCATTTTAGTATAATGTGTATATGGGATTGGTAATAAAAGGTGGCTACTTTGTTCATATTTGGAAGGATATAATGTGTTAAGTTTGGAAAATGTAACACAATTGTGTATTTCATGGATTTATATAATCTAATTAATTTTTATTAATGATATCCAGAGACAAAGTTTAGATTGAATATAAGAAAACATTAGTCCTACTAGTGAAATTGTAATATGGTAAAGGAAGGAAACTATAAAAAAATTCAAGGTATTTTCTAAAGACATCTTTTTTGATTGTATATAGCTAATAGAAAGCCAGTAAGGATAATGAATTTTAGATTAAAAAATGAAAGAATGAATGGTGCAAGGAAACTCACATCTCAGGGAATCCATTTTCATGTTATATTAGATAGACACATTCAGTTTCAGTTCAGAGAAACACAGTCATACAAATTAACTTTTGATTAAACCGGGTTGTTGAACTACACCATGGCTATACTGTTTCATGGTCACAACTCATGTTTAAACTGAAGAGTTAGTTGAAGTTATGTAAAATAAGAGTTATACATTTAGTTCATCTGTTATTAAGTTATTGTATATTGAGATATATTCTTGTACCTCATTAGATGGTTTAGATACTTAGAGACTCCCTATGGATTCTTAGAGAACTAGGGAAAGACAAAATTCATTCTGAAAATTGCTTTAAAATAAATTTTTTCTTCTAAGTATAAATCTTTCCCTTTTCTCTTCAAAATAGCCAAAAGGAGGCTGATTGTTCAACTCTGAAATATTGTTTAAGGTTTTTAATAGGAATGGAAGCTTTCATCTCCTAACACTGCATGAAAAAGAAACATATACAAACACAAAAGCACAAATGAATAAATATTTTTAAATGAACAACCGATTTGGCCTGTAAGACTGCTTGGTTATTGAATAAAATGGTTTTAAGTGGTGTAGAGTGGCAGTGAAAAGAATGATCAGTTTCCATTTACTAGTTTTTGAAGATTTTCTTATCCAAATGTCACATCCACACTTTCATATAAGTGGAAGTTTATTTAGTGAAAAAAAATTTTGTATCCTTGACTTGCAAGACATCTTTGAGCATGTTTGGTGTTTTTTCTTGACGATGTTTGGTTGTGTCATGTGTTGCATAAACATTACAATGCATTCTTATTTTTATTTCTTTGTGTGATTGTTGTCTTATCTAGTCGACCTTGGATTTGCTACTGGATCCTGCATTCAATTGCTTTACTTGGACAGTCTATTGATGTTGCATTGGAAGACAGGACCATTGACTTTCTTAGCCGTTGTCAGGTATCAGGTTTAAATTAATTTTCATAGTATAGTTTGCTTTGAATTATGTGTATTCTCAATTTTCTTATCGTCTGTAATGCTCTCTCTCTCAATTTTTTTTTTTTAATATGAACTAAGTATAAAATCAGTAGAGGAAGTAGCATGCTTCTTCGTTTATTTGAAATTTCATTGGGAGACTTTAGGTGGATTTCCGTCACTACTCTACATCACAAATTCTACTCATAATTTCTTGAAGGCTCTATTCCTCTTTCATATATTTTAAAGTCATTACAGAATTGAGAGAATAACCTCACTATACTAATCAAATGTATGTTAATATCTTCTTTAATTTTCCAAATGAGCAACAAGTCATGTATGCTTTAACTAAAAAAGTAATTATTATTGCAGTTATATAAGAAAAGGAAAGAGATAATCTTGAGGATGATACTACGAAAATATAAAAAAAAAAGTTTTGTGTCAAGGAGCTCTAAACATGCTTGAAAAGCTAGAAATATTTAGTTTTAACAAAGTGTACAAGTTGGCCAGTTATTTCATATCTGCAAAGTCAAAGATGTAGTAACAATTCCAAAGAAAAAAATCATTATGTCAAACAACTTTAGATAAATATTTAATTTTTTCTTAAACCTTTAATGTAATGTAAAATTAAAACTAATATATTCTTATTTATAACTAGTCCAAGTTATAATTAGAGTTTTTTTATGACTACATAAAGGTTATTCCTATATGGAGCATAACTATATATAGAGTATAACTGTAAAGAGGTTAACCATATATTTGATTTTTATACTATGGAGTGATTTGTATTTCAATAAAAATATATAATTATATGAAAATTCTCAAATCTTGACACTCAAAAATTCTTTATATGTGTATTAAAAAACAATAACCAGTTGATCATTTAATTTAAATTATACAAAATAAATGCTTAATCATGTTTGTATTATGGAATGAATATATAATTAAAATTAATATATGAAAAAGAGTAGAATAGAATGGCATCAAAGATAGGTGGTGAAGGTTAGGGAATGGAACCTAAGCAAAATAAACAGTCCAAAGCACATTAAATAGAAGAAAGTGGATTACAGGGACCAACTTCATCCTCATTGTTGAGCATCTTAAATTAATAAACAATATTACACAAATTAATTATTCATAAAGTGAGATTAAAATAATATTATTTTATCATTTATTTGCATATTGAGAGCATCAGGCTAGTGCCTATGTTTCCCATTAATGTAGTGCTTATATTTTTATTAATGACAATGTCTCTTGTCTTTTCTTTCATAATTTTATGCATATATGATTAACAATGCATGGTCCATCCTTTCTACACTAGAAGACATTTGCATTCTATTTTAAATTAAATTTATAGTAATAAATATTGATTTTTTACTACATGACACTTTAGTGAGGGCTAGATTCGAGCTTGTTCAAACTCGAATCTAGTTTTGAGCTCAACTTGATATTGTAACTAAGCAAAAATAGCTAAAATTAACTATGTTATTTTGATACATATTAGTCAAAATGACGTTGTTTTAGTTGATTCGTATTAAAATTTTCAGACTCGTGAGCTTGTCAGTTTGAATATTCCTAAAGTTTGAGCTCGAGCTTATTTTAGACTTATGAAGTCGATTTCAAGCTTGAGTTTGAATAAATTGAGTTACTCTAACTTTAGTGGATGGTAATTTGTATATCATATCATAACATGTTAAAATATAAATTAATATTAAAAACATAACACTACAAGAAATTAACTATATTCTAATTCAAAATATCATCAAATTGTACTGCAACAGTTATACAGTAATACAAAATAATGTGCCCATAAGCTCATCCCACATAAAGGTTATTGTAATAGTCCAACAATAACACACAAAAAGAAATCATTTAAACTTGAGTTTGGCTATTCTTGGCTCATTTTGAAATAGAGTCTAGTTCATCTTGGCTAGCTCATGGATCCATTTTGGTTTTCAACCCAAGGGTTTGGCTTCATTCATCTTAGCCCATCATGCTTAAGTGAGTCCTAAATCAATGGGCTCTAATACCATGAAATGAGATTTGAGATAAATAACTTTTTCAAAATTTTCTCATTGGCATAGCCATCAATATATACAGAGGGAGAACAGAACCTTAATAATCACTAGGATTCTCTAACAAGAAAAGGAAATATTCCAAATATAAAACCTAATAACTAGGATTTCCTAACAATAAAGATAGATATAAAACTACTAAGAGACACAATCATAAAGTTGTTTAAAATTAGAAACAATTAAGAATTGTAAATTCCTAATAAATAGGGATCCTAAATCTTTAGTAAAGAGGATATGGATCTCAAATCCCTAACAAATAATGATTCTTCTAGACTTTTCAACATGTTGGAATATATAAGCTCCATATTAGGAAGAAAAGTAAAAATGAAAGGGTATATAATCTAATGGGTATCCAAGTTATATTGACTTAAGTTATTTTAACAATTGGAAGTTAAAACATGTCAAAGCCCATAATTAATAAAAATGTTTATCCATGTCTTTCAAGTTTAAAGGGATCAAGATTTCTAATATAATATAAGAGTTGAACATTCCTGCTGGCATGATTTTTTGGCCATAAAGTCGACAACATCATTCGTTTGACAAACTCACATTGTCATCTACATATGGATAGTAAAGTTTCTCACTAGATCGGTAAAATTGACACCGTCATTGACATGTGAAAAGATGAGTTTCTCACCATATCAACAAAACTTACATTGTAACCTATATATGGGAAGATGAGTTTCTCTCACCAGATTGAATATCACCGACCATATTTGTCATTTTGGATAAGAATCAACACCAACATGTAAGGCTTCTTATTGCAATAAAAAAACCGAAAAGTTGGTTTTCTCATTAAAAAAAAAAAGGAAAAAGGTTTCTCACGAGTTATTGCCATCATACAGTGGGAATTTGAGTGTTTCACTTTAAGGGGGCTTTTGGTTCGGGATAAAAATTACGTTAGTAATCCATTTTTTATTACTTGTATTAACTTATTTAGTTTATTAGATAATAAAAGATTCTGATAATTTTCAGCTACAAAGTTGTCGTGACAGGTAATATAGAGGTTAATTTGATTACCATCTCTATCTTAGGTATTAGAAGATTACTAAGATAATCTTGCTTTTGTTGCATTTTTGTCCTTATTAAAATTTTTAAGACAAAAATAACCTCGTTGTCCATTTAAATAACAAGTAACGTAGAGAATATGTTAGAGAAAAAATAATGGCAATAAGATGAAAACTTGAAAAAAATAATTAAATTAATTAATTTCACAGTTTAACAACATGAAAATTTCTTAATATATTTTTAACATGGAGAATATTTTAGAAAGTACAAATAACAAATATTTTGACATAAGACATGTTAGTTTAACCAAACACAATGCTAATTTATATCTAATAATTTTTTAAGGGCATTTAAATAATGTAATATCTTCATTTTCTTTTAAAATTGTCAATCAAACACAATGATTAGTTATGCATTCCAATTTTTCCAAACATAATAATAATTAACACCAAGTATTTTCTAAGCAATTTATCTTTGTGGTAATATTTCATTTTTGGTAATAAAAGATTACTCAAACTATACACACCTTAAGGTTTGTTATTGTAAGACTTGAGTCGCAAGATTTAAACCTTGGCCTAATCAAATCATTGTATCCGAGCTAGGAATGAAGAATATCCATTCACCAGTTTGAGGGGGAGTGTTGGAAATTCTAAAAGAATCCTTGTTTGTTAGGGATTTAAGACCGTTATCCCTCTTTATTATGATTAGAAATTTAGAATCCTTAATTGTTTCTTATTTTAGACAACATTATGATTGTGTTTTTTAGTAGTTTTATATTTATCTTTATTATTAGGAAATCCTAGTGATTATTAGGTTTTATATTTGGAATATTTATTTTTTTGTTAGGGAATCCTAGTGATTATAAGGTTCTCCTGTGTATATATTGATGACTATGCTGATGAATAGAATTTGAACAAGTTATTGATCTCTAATCTCGTTTCATTCTGTAATTATCGTTTTGTATTTCTAGCGCATCAGAAATTTTTTAAAATAGTATTGCTTGGAACGAACACATTCATCTGACAGCATCTGAAAAGGGCAATCTATTCTTTTTTGTCCTCATATAAAATGTTTGAACCTTGATGCCTTTGAAGTATTAAGTAGCCAGTCAAATCATTAGGATGTCAGAGCAAACAAATCACATATGTTTGGTGCCTCATGCTTAGTGATCTATGTTTATAATTAACACATTCAGTTTACCATTTTTAGATGCCCACTATGTTTGTTGGTCCTTAAGGTAAAAATGCAAATGTTGCAACTTCAGCTTTTGATATCATCTTGTTTTCTCATGTTTGCAGGACCTAGATGGTGGATATGCTGGTGGACCTGGACAGGCAAGTATATGATCCACTGGTTGGCATGATTACTTGGTTATTGTTGATGGACACTGTCCTAGTTACAACCAACAAAATTTGCAATAAGTTGAAGGGATCCTTGTTCAAACTTTAATAGTGAAACCTTTCTTTCATTTGCATTCCCCTTAGTGGTTGTTCTGTTGCTATCTTATGAATTTTTCACATGATGAGAAGACCAAATGTTTTTGGAAAAAGATAAACAAAAGGGACAAAGTTGAAATCCACTCCAGTGGTTTTTAACATTCTTAATTTTGTTGTATCTGAGAGGCTGTAGTTTTTATGTGAAGTCAATCTACTGTAGTTTTTATATGAAGTCAATCTCTTTATCTTGGTCATCTTTTATTTTCTAAAGTGGTGCATTCTTTTAGTTGAAGATTCTTGCCACTGATCTCTTAAGCAAACCTGCCTAAATTTCAGGGTCCTGCTTTTTTTCAGGATGAGTCTTAGGAAGATTTGGCTCATACAATTGATCTTATTGTTTCTTTTTAATTTCTATTTTGAAAAATAATGTTCACAGTTGTTTCTCAACTCTATGTATATGCTCTATCAGATGCCTCATCTTGCCACAACTTATGCTGCGGTGAATGCATTGATTACTTTGGGTAGTGATAAATCTTTACTGTCAATTGATAGGTGAGTTGACGCTTCTGTGAGGTCAGTCTTTTGCCTCAATATGCTATTAAGCCTTTTGGAAATTATTTGAAATTTTCTCTTGGGAATAATTTGTAGGGGCAAAATGTACACGTTTTTGAAGCGCATGAAAGACCCAAGTGGGGCCTTCAGGTTTGTGAGTGTTTCTTATAAAAATATAATTGAGAAACAACTTAATATAGATTTCGTGAATATTGCTTTTGTATTCTATGGCTTCCACTTAGAATCACCATTTGGTTTTTCTTAGGATGCATGATGAAGGAGAAATTGATGTTCGGGCGTGCTACACTGCTATTTCAGTAAGTTAGCTCTCTCTCTCTCTGCATATATGCAGACACATTTTACTATGTAGAAGAGCATTTCCCTAAGCCTCGCTTATATTTACACTAGCTAATTCTGGCTCGAATATCGAAGTAAGGACATGCTTATAACATAAATTATATTTGTTCACCGAGTCCAACATTAATTGATAGTGGCTTCAAAAAAATAGTATGGTTCTCAGGCCAACATCAAATTACTACGATTTTTTACTATTTCATAAATAGTGTTGTCGATACATTGTTGTTTGTTCTTAACTGATCCCATCATTAAATCCTCCCAATACATAGTTGTTTGTTTTACTGGAGAAAGAGCCACCTGAAAATTAATTTTTTTACCTGTTTTTAGTTTTGGATTTGCCCTTACGTGAGAATCGGTAAGATGTTTCACTATTCATCTTGACTGTTGGACCAAAATTTATGCCTTCCCTTATGGTTTCCATATATTTTCTATGGTTCCAGTTCCAAAACTATTATTCAACTTTATTTTTGTATTTTTAAGTTTTCACTCTTTTTGAATGACTAATCTCTCATTTTTACCAGGTTGCAAGTATGCTGAACATTTTGGATGATGACCTTGTTCGTGATGTTGGAAATTACATCTTAAGGTTGGTTTCAAGCAGACTTTAATTTAAATTGCCAGTAAATCCATCTGATTCTGGTTTATCAGTTGGCTTATTGATGAAAGTAAAATAAAAGTTTGTACTCTATGGCATATCTGTGCAGCTGTCAGACCTATGAAGGTGGTATTGCTGGGGAACCTGGTTCTGAAGCTCATGGTGGGTATGTTTCACTCTGTGTCCTCTCTTTTCTTCATTTCTGTGGTTGGTTTAGCTAATGCCATTGTCATGTGTTCCTTTTCTTTTCCTTTTTGGTTTATGTATATACTAATGTCTGTTTGAACGTGTTAGCAAAGCTATTAATGGATTTGATAATTTGATGGTCAGCTATACATTTTGTGGTTTGGCTACAATGATTCTGATCAATGAGGTTAATCGATTGGATTTGGCTTCCTTAATTGTAAGACAGTGTTTCCTTTTTTCACTATTATTTATGCTTTCTGTTAGATCTAACTTTCATTTCGGTGATTCCTTTTGATAATTCTCACGGAACTGAATGTAAATGCTCTTGTGGTGTGATCCGATTGTATAGGATTGTGTTGTATTTCGACAAGGAGTGGAAGGTGGATTTCAAGGGAGAACCAATAAACTTGTTGATGGTTGCTATTCTTTCTGGCAGGTGACTACTTTTTTCTATTAATTTGTTGGTGTTCCTTAGTATTTTATATACAGTGGACTAAAACAAAGAAAAGTGATCAGGGAGGTGTATTTGCATTATTACAAAGGTTTCATTCGATTATTGGAGAAAGACTGACACAGTCAGGTACTGGAGAAGCAAAGCACCATATTGATAGTCCAGAAGCTACTCCAGAATCAGATATATCAGAGGGGAAAGAAAGTTCAGATTGTAATTCCTCAGAAGGTGATGAAGCTTGCCATTTTCAACGGGGAGGTAGGTTCGCTTGAAGTGAATAACATGATTTTATTTCTTTTAAATATCAAGTCTTCTCCTCTTCATGCCTTTTAACATGGTTACGGCTGAATATAGATTTATAATTTTTTAAGTTTAGTAAACACAGATGTGCAAAATTTCTTTTTCCTTTTCCCTTTGATGTAAAAGGAAAATACAAATACAATTTTTAGGATTCAACCTTGCCATTGGAGTTAAAATGAGGTGTTAAAATGAAATGTTATTGAAGTTTAATTATAAAGTAATACTACAAGAACGAACCTTAAATACAAATAAGGTGAAATTTTTAATCAAGTTAAGAAAATACAATCTTATTATTATTATTTTTCAATCTTACATAAAACAGGATATCAAAAAGATAATAAATTATTTTTTTCCTTGAAAATCCACTGTAAGACATAAAATTTGCATATTAGAGGAAGCCAGTGTGTATAGAGAGGATAGAATAGTGGGTTTTAAGAGATATAGAGGATATTTTACAAAACTTTTCATGCTATCCAAACAAAAGAATTGAAACTTGTATTTATTTAAGAGGGTCATGTATAAGAAAATCATTTTTCCCTATGTGTATTATATACGCCTACTTTTCAAGGTAGCCATTAGGTAAGGCCACCTCAGCTCCTTATGTCTGCCATTGCCTTGAATTCATGAGAAATTTATTAGTTTTATTTTTTAATCATTTACAGACTCACAGAATGCATCCTGTCCAGTTAACTCTGACAATGTTGGATTTGTCTCGTCTGAGGGGCATGCAGAAAGGGTGCCTCTATTTCACAGCATTGCCTTGCAGAGATATATACTTTTATGCTCACAGGTTTGGTTTTGAAAGATAATTCTACATATTGATTACTTGATTTTTGAGTGAAGAAGAGTTGTGCTTTCATTTGTGCTATTTTAAAAATGAAAAAACCAAAATGAATTCAGAAGAAAAACTTATGGAGATCATCTTTATAAACTCATAATTTGTCTTGGTTAAGCTTATTTGTGTTTTGGTTTAAATTAATTACCTGGACCTTTTTCAAGCTATTATTTTGTCTTCTGTGTACTAGCTGCAAAGTTGTACCTGACATGTTAGCCATAGGTAGATAAATTTTCTTCTTCTCTCAACGTGATTTATACCTTCTGTTGCTGTTTTGATAGATGTTATTGTTGCAGGACCCTGGAGGTGGACTCAAGGACAAACCTAAAAAATCTAGAGACTATTATCACACCTGTTATTGTTTAAGTGGTCTAGCAGTCTGTCAGTATAGCTGGTTGAAAGATGAAGATGCTTCACCATTGCCCAGAGCTGTCTTAGGTCCACATTCTAATCTTTTGGAACCTATTCATCCCATCTTCAATGTTGTCTTGGATCGATATTGTGTAGCTCATGAATTTTTCTGTCGGTCCTAATGGGAATCTTCTTAACAAGTTTTTGTCGTTTCCTGATATGTGATGCAAATTCGCAATATCTGACCTTCTGTTGTATATGATTGCAAAAAAAAAAAGATAGTTTGTATTAGTGAATAATGATAGTGTGTATTTTAAACTTTATTATTTATCCCGTTTTCTGGATTTCTGATTCCTTGTTTTATAGATCAAAACAAAAAAGAACACTAGCACATTGAACCAATGGAGCGGCTCCATTGGATGCTAAAAAACACTTGGGAGTTTGCTTCTGTGATGTGTCAAGTAGATATGATATTGGATTGAGTTATAAATGTTGGAAAGCAATGCCATTGAGCATGAAAACCAAACCGGGAAAAGTGTTGAAAGAATAATTTAAGTGGAGCTTTTAGGGGTGGGGAAGAGAGACACAGATTCCTGGAAGGGAAACAGAGGCGCAGAAATTCCCGAAAGGGAAAGAGGTACAGAAATTCCTTCTTTCAGCAGCTGTAAGCCCTCTGGTTGACGTCTTTACTTCTCTGCCATTCGTCTGTATTTTCTTTTTGGTTTTGGCATGTGAAATTATTCTCTCTTACCTGCCTTGAATGTTAATTTTTTTTTTTTAATAAGGTTTTGAAGCGTTTCAAGGCAAATGCCTCGAATGATTGGGTTGTAAAAAGATTCAAAACCTAACCAAACTGAAGTTAATTTAAGCGTGTTATTTATTATGAACAGTAAGTATTATATACATAAAGAATAATATATTATTAAATAATTAAATGAGTAAAAATTAAAAATTAAATAATATTTAATTATATAATAATAAATTATTATATATATATAAAATTGTATAAACGATTTTATTGATTTATTATTAGTCAAATTTCAAATATTTGCACCAAATCTACAACAAAGAAGTGAATAAACATAGAGTTAGCACTTGCACTTATGTTCCTTTTTCCTGCATGAAAATTTGTGATTGGTCTTTGCTCTTTTTAATAGATAAGCAACGTTCGGTTCGGTCCGATCTAACTTTTCCATTGTCGAATCGGGAAACGGTTCATGGGCAGGCATTAATTGTGAAAGAAGAGAAAGGTACGCGTTACTGTATTATTCATTCAGGACGGAAGAAATTGCCTGACTGGCTCCGTATCCTTAACCGCTGCTGAAAAACACCACTTTCTCAAGACTTCCCTCACTCTCAGATTCTCTTTTCTTTCTCTTCTCTAAACCATGGAAAAACAAGAACAAAAGCACACACAAGAACCTGAACACAAAGTAGAACAAGGACCTGAACACAGAGAAGAACAAGAACAAGTACACAAGGAAGAACAAGACCAATCAAATGAACATGAAATACTGCACACAAATCCAAACCCAGACCCACCACCAAAACTCAACTCTCCGCCGCGTGAGCCAGAACTACGACAACTTTCTCCGCCGCGTCTACCCTATCACAACTCCACACCAAAATCACCGCCCTTAGGTAAAGATGATGATGAAGAAGAGGAAGACAGAAAGCCTCCGTCAATACTACCTCTTCCTCCTGCTGTTGCGACGGCGGCGGTTGAGACCAGGGTGGAACCCACACCCCAAGAAGTCCAAGATGAAGAAAGTGGGCTTGGTGGTGGTGTTGATGGGCGTGGACGCGACGATGGTTTTGTTAATACTGGGAGTAGGAGGAAATTTTTGAAGAACAAGATGTCGATCTTGAAGAAAGCGAAGAGGGATAATATGATGAACAGAGCTTTGATTGTTTCTAGGATTTCTGGGTTTGTTTTCAGTTTGGTTTCTTTCTCTGTTTTGGCCGCTGATAAAGATCGTGGTTGGGCTATTGATTCTTTCTACCGTTACAAAGAGTTCAGGTTCGTTTGTTGCTTCCTACTTATGATATCTCATTTCAATCTAGATTTCGTTCTACGCATCAAATATTTCAATTTCTTCTTCAGTTTTATTAGTTGATTTATTTCTATTTGTGTCAATATTGATTTTGTTTTTTGTTATCTAATACTACTCTCCTTAAAATTGAATAACAGGTACTGTTTGGCTGTCAACGTGATAGCCTTTGTATATTCTGGGTTTCAGGCTTACGATCTAATCTATAAATTAACCTCCGGAAAAAACAAAGAGAAGCAACCCGTCCGCCACTATATGGATTTTTCTTTAGATCAGGTGACCGAATCTGTGTTTTATTGGGATTGAGTAGCAGTATGTGTAGAAATAATGCACACAAACTTGTACACAATCAATGATATATTATCGTATGATTGAATATTATTTTATCTTTAATTTGCATGATCACACGGTGACATCTCATTGTTCATGGTTTATGCATACAGTTTTATAGATTAGGATTAATGGATTAATTTTATTTTTTTAATCTTAATGTTAACTTCATACCTAACCTAGGCCATGTTTAACTACACACTTCAATATCTAGTTGCCAATCTTGCGACGTTAAAGGGGCCACTTCCTTTGAAGGCGGTGCATAATGCCAATGGTAGATGGAGATTGGTAGTAATGTTTAGGAAGACTCACAATTAGTGGATAATATTGAGTTTTTATGGGGCCTTTTTGGGCTGCTGTTGCACACGGATTTGCTTTGCTTACATCAGAAGTTTTTAATGTGTTGGACCATCTAGCTCTTTGACAACTTTTTCTCACCTTTTTTTCTTCTTTTTCTTTATGATGATGCTTCTTTTTACTTAAACTTTTTCTTGATTACTATTGTGCCTCGGAAGAAAGTTCCTTCTACTGCTTTTCATAGATTATGAGTTGGAGACTACTTGGCATCACCTTTTGAGTGTCAAAATGCTTAAAGTTGAAGCAAGATCTATCAAAAAGTCTAGAGCATAAAAGCAACGGACAAAATCTCCATTTGGAAGGCTGGTTGGCACATCATATGTCATGAGTGAACGTGTAATTAAGTGAGCATAGGAAACATAATGATGATCTATAACTAGATAGAATTAAACTTGTTAAGCATACAAGTTTTCGGTGTTAAGAGAAATAATAATTTATAGTTAAGAGCTACTCAGGCTAAAGTACATGAATAAATTGCCTTATCTGGGGTGGGGTGGGGGATGTTTAGGTCAATCTTAATAAGATATTCTGTGTTATGAATCATGTGCTTTTTCACTTTACTTTGGTTGGCTCTTATTCTTGATCTCTTATACCGGTTTCAGTCATTTGATAAAGTAGACCTTAATCATAATCGATGGTTCATACATCATAGTTGTCAATACCACCACGTTGGATTCAGAGACTAGGCCCTGAAATTACTGTAACAGGAGTGAAGAATGGCAGTGAAGAGGCCATAAGGCTTGTTTCATGCTTTACAAAGAGATGATTTTACAAGCCTTTTTTACTATTTACTGGATTGAGATGCTAAACTTGTTGTTTTTCATGGCAGGTGATTACTTATCTTCTCATATCTGCATCATCTTCAGCTGCTGTGCGAGTAGATGACTGGGAATCCAACTGGGGCAAAGACCCCTTCCCAGATATGGCAAGGGCGTCTGTGGCATTATCTTTCGTTGCTTTCGTAGCCTTAGCTTTAAGCTCTCTCATATCTGGTTATAAAGTTTATACTCTCAAGTCTTTATAGTCGTAAAGCTGCCTCAGTCACCCACATATCAGTCATATTGCACAACTTAAATAAATGAAAAATGAAGATGAAAAAAAGTTGGAAACCCCAAGCGATGTGCCTTTACTTTTTACAAACCTGCTTTATCAATAGTGTTTTCAATCAAACATTGAGCTACAAGACAACCAAATGACAGCATACTTATGGCAACTGGTAGATGGTTGGCAGGGGCAACGTGGACTTGAGGTTGTTAGGTGGCCCTAAAAGGCCCACAAGGAGAAGATACACAAACAATGTTGCTTCATCAGTACAGTGTCTGACCGCACTTGATTTTAGCATCGGAGGTCACTTTTGTACTTTAACTGCCCCCAATAAGAATGCAACGGATTTCTTATAAACATGTATAATTATTAATGACAGAAATTTTTATGAAGAAGACATAAGTTTTTTAAAAGCACAAGTAGAAGATATAAGTTTAGGCAATAACATATAAATTTGAGTATTTGATTTTTATATATATAACTAATACAATTTAGAAAAAGTCTCCATTGAGTTGTTTAGCTTTCTATGTCTAGAAAAATACTGAATTAGAAAGAGAAGTTTCAAGATTAGTAATAAGTTATAACCCTTTAAATAAGAATTTCAAATGGATAAGATATCCCATATCAAACAAAAGAGATTTATTTAAAAAATTATATAACGGATAAATATGCTCAAAATTTGACATAAAATCTGACTTCTGACAAATACAAATGGCTAAAAAAGATAGATATAAAATTGCATTCACTATGCCATTTGGACAATTTCAATGGAATGTAATGCCATTTAGATTAAAAAAATGCACAATTAGAATTTCGAAGAACAATGAACGAAATTTTTAATCCTTATTCTAAATTTTTAATAGTATACATAGTCGATGTTTTAATATATTTATTCAACATAGACCAACATTTCAAACACATTAAAACATTCGTTAGTGTAATTAAGCAAAATAGATTAGTATTCTCAAAAACCAAAATAAGTCTTATTCAAACAAGAATAAAATTTTTAGGACACAACATACATAATGGCATAATCATACCTATCAAAAGATCTATTGAATTCGAAAATAAATCCTTTGATCAAATAATTGATAAAGGCTTGAAATCTAACCCAATAAAAATATTTGACTATCAAAAAAGAGATTTTTATCCATTGTATTATGCATTTCAAAATTTTAAAGTGATTTATTAAATAAAAAATTTCTTTTACAAATTAATTGTAAAGCTATAAAAAAATGTTCTATAAAAAATTGTATCAAAACAAATTTTTGCACAATAACAAGCAATTTTATGTGTTTTTTACTTTGAAATTAAACATATTAAAGGAGAAGCTAATTCTCTGTCTAATTTTCTCGTTAAAGAATTTCTTCAAGGGAGGTAACTATACCACCCAAATCCACCACGACCCAAAAATAAGACATCTTATGCCCATAATTTCCAAAATACCAAAACTTGGTTTGAAATTGTTTAGTGCAAAAAAGAGACCAAAAGCAAAAAGACATTGTCTTAACAAACTCTTCCCCTAGCTCCAAAGATCAAAGAATCCAATTATGGATAGAATCCTTCAAACAAACTCTAGAAGTGGCTTTAGCCATTTTTAGAACAAAGAAGACTAAAGGCAAAAAGGAAAAGATACCAGTTTGAAAAAATTACTTTTGCAAATATGGAAAAAAATTCTTTTAAAGATTTAAAAAAAACGACAAAAATTGCCCTTTCAAAAAAATAAAGAAATTCTATAATTCCTTTAAAACTCTATTACTAGGATAAAAATATTTTTCAAAAGAAACATCAATAAACTTTCTAATCATAGAAGATGAATTTCAAATTAAAGATCCAAAAATTTTAATAAAACATGTTTTTCTACAAGGATTCCATTATATTCCAAATGATTTGAGAAAAAACTCAAAATTTTATGATTTCATCTTAGTAGATTCTGATTCTTGTGAATTCAAACATGATCAAAGTAAAGAAAACCCTGATTTTATCATCCATTCATGTTTACATATTATGAAAGTTTTCAGTCGTTCTGATTGGGGCAAGGATCTATCAAACCAAAAAAATTTTCTCAAATGTTTAACCCTCATGGTTATACTTATTGGGATTATCAAAATGGCTGATTTCATGTCTTGCTTTGTCAAAATGATTTTCAAATTCTCATATTGGTTTGTCAAATGGTGGAGATTATACGGTCTTATACCAAAAAATTTCCCACAATTTGTCTAAGAGTCTTACAATTTCTTCAAATCAAACTTCAAATGTCTCTTAAGAGAATCCCATTTTCCATCAACCTTTCATTTATTATCCAGATTTCATTTGTCATGGCTATATTCATGGGAATATGAAATTATTGGTTCAAATTCCCAAATCCCTCAATTAATAAGAAAATTCAAAGTCAAATGGGGAAAACTAAGACCATTCCTATGTTACTAAGGAAAAGGTCTAATCATATTTATCAAATACTCCTCAATTGAAAAAAAGCAATTACTCCTGAAATTGCAAAGTTTTTACGAAGTAAATCAATGACTTCATCTTCCCTTGTTGGAGCCTAATCAAAAGAAGAATTGAAACTTCAATTGAAAAATTTATTATCCTAACTACAAGATGACAGAGAATCAAACAATGAAGGATCAAACTCATTAGTCAATTATACCCAAAGTAATGAGGATGATTGCTTCCGGATCCTCTAATCTCTTTAATATGATCCAATCAAGACAAATTACTCAAAAGGTCAATAGCTTAAGAAGATGGTGCAAAACATTTCTCAAACAAGATATCAAATTTCGAATTTTAGTGGATTCTGAAAGATTTGATGAATATTTGGTTTGGAAAGAATTTTGCAAAAATTCCTCACCATTTGAACTCATCCAAATGTTATCTATTGGATCAAGATCAATTCCAAAATTAATTGAAAAAGATTACATCCTCCTGACTGTCTTACAGACAAAAGCATGAGAGATAAAATTAAAATATGACCAAAGATTACAAAAATTCCCTAAACAAAGTTAAAAAATAAAAAAAATGCTTCTCACATGTTTCTTGCAAGGCTGCAAGATGGTGCTAAAATTTAAAAGTGTTTCTTACAAGAATACAAATGTTACCAAAGTTTTGCATTATCTCCACAATTCCTTGTAACAAGTTGCTAATATTCAAAAGTGTTTCTTACAAAAATACAAACACTGTCAAAGTTTTGTATTATTTCTAAGATTCCTTACCACAAGATGCTGATATTCAAAAGTGATTTCTACAAAACTGAAAAGGATGCTAAGAGGTGAGAAAATATTCAAAAGATTCCCCGCCAAAATTTTCATTATTTCCTATAAAGGTCAAAATTGTAATAATTATGTTAAATTTCAATAATTGTAATAGTTCAAAATTTGTATTATAAATAGGTTGAAGTTCTCGATTGAGAAGCAAACTGTCTTTTGAGAAGTTTAATAAAATTATCTAAATTTTTCATTTTAGGTTTCTATAAAGATTTTGGATTTATAAGTCATAAGTGTTTGAATTTTAATATTATTTTCGATAATGCATCATGTTTTAATTTCATGTTTTAATATATTACATCAATCTTTTCAAAATATTATCAATCATTGCTTTGTTCTATCCGTTTCATGCAAATAAATAAATAAATAAATATAGTTAGTGAGAGAGAGAGAGAGAGAGAGGATTCAATTCTACGAGGAAGAAAGTTAAACTTTTATATAATGAAATTAGAAAAATAAAATATGACAACCAAATATCAAAATTCATGCATGAATGTATATGTAAAATTTAAGGGAAAAAAAATGGATTTTGTGTCAAATTAGACATAAAGCAATCAATTTATCTTCTTGTATATAACTTGTGCTTGATATGAAATTATAGAATTAAACTTATCAATGATGGACTTTGTGCTAAACTTTATAGCCATTTTTTCACTATATATTGTTAGACTATAATTAAAAAAAATCAAATAAAATAACAAGTTGACATAATATTAAAAAATTGGGTTTTATTTTAAGATGGAATTATAATGTGGCCAAACAGATCAAAATTGAGATGTGAAGAGATTTTAAAATAAGAATTATGTCTTGATTATATTGAGGTAGTGTTCTAGAGCCAATCTCTAAGACAATATAAGTTCATTGTCATATTTGTAATTTTTATGATATTTTTTTCTCTGTAGAACATATTAATATATATTCAGACAAATACTTGTAGAATAGTTGAATTATGACGAAAGGATCAGTGCTCGATATCTGATCAAAAGAACCCTATGTGCACAATAGGGGATTGTTCTTAAAGCGTCCATAACTCTGATATTATCATGACTAAGGGCATGGGTAATAAAGATAGAGTTATCATAGTGTTGAACGACCTTATTGAAAAATGATGACAATTCTCACGTGTTAAAGTTGTTCGTTGACGACTTGGTGCAATACATGAGTGCATGTTGTAGACTATTCACTGAACTGACCTGCTAAAAGGATTTCATATGAATAGTTGCTCAAATATCTATGAAATATATCTTCTTAGTTAATTGAGGTACATGCGATCCTTAGACTTGAGATCATCAGACCATCTTGTACAAGGATTGATATGGTTTGAAATCAATTCAACATAGTCTAGTCAGAGGATTGCTAGAAATGTGGTAATTGACTATATCGAGATCTATACGAAGACTATGATGGATCAATAAAAGATTTGTTATTTTTGAGCATGAGAGTTGATATCTCAGTTAAGGTCTTTTGACAGATATCAATGACCAATTAAATCTGTTGCCACAATAAGATTGAGTTGATGTTCAATTTAATATTATTCGATCATTAACAGAAGTCAATCTATGTAATTCAAAGAACACTGAAAGAGACACTTAATCTATACCTTAGCTTTAAAGAGATATCATATGACAAAAGGATTGAATTGTATGAGTAATCATATTATTGACAGGTTGAAAGACTTCATGTGCTAATCTCTACTAATCAGGTGATCATGATGTCCTGTTAAAGATTAATCTTGATTTGTGTCCAAACGGATGTTAGGTTGAAAGCCCAATATGAATCTGGTCACTACTGACTTAGTGAAGAGCCTATGAGTCACACACAAAAGAAGTTGATGAACTCTAAAGGCATAAGAATTGTTCAAGTTGGATTTGGTATGAATTTCGGATGAAGAATGTAACGCCTTGGAAAGACCAAGGGACATGAAATGTATTTTATTATACTTTGGAAAATTAGTGTCATAATCTTGAGTTGTTAGAGTGTATGCGAGAATTTGGATTGACTCAAATCCACATCATTTAATTTGAAATTCAAATTCACATAATTTAATTTGAAAATCAAATTAGGATGATGTAAGATCTTATCCTAATTTTACTAAAGTAATAATCTCATGAATCATGGGAAAAATTAAATAAAAAATCTATACGCATTAAAAGCACTGACTAAATATATATTCATGCGTATGGGTGGGACAATTCCCATCCAAGCTGTGCATGCCTGGGACATTCTTTGGTCCTAGGCACACATGGAGGAGCTGTTTGAGACATGTTCAAGTCTCGGGTGGCACATGTATTTGTGTTTATATATGTGCTCTTCTCGCAAAAAAATACATAGTGTGTTTATTTTTATATAACCTTAGCCGTTGAGTGAATATTTCTCTCCCTTTCACCACAAAGTTGTCCTTGGGTTCTAACAAGCCACAAGCACAACGAAGCCTCCATCATTACTGCTTTGTGCTCCTTTTATGTTTGTTAGAAATGACTTCAACAATTGTTACTTAAAACAAACGAACCCTTAATACACATACTAGAAAAGGAAAGACAAATTTCTAAGAAGTTGTTTCATATTTTCGATCTCTGATCCATGTTTAGCAATATTTCAAAATGTGAGACTTACACAAAAATTTGGGTCACCCTACAAAATTAGTTCATTCCAAATTCCATAATTAGGATGGTATAGCTGAAAAACTACCCTTCAAACTCTTCAAAAGGGAATGATGTTAATAACTGATTATGTAAAGAAAATGAAAGAAGTAGGTGATGCATTAACTTCTAGTGGTCGGACTGTTACTAAAGATGAATTGATTAGATATATAACTGATAGAGTAGGACCAAAGTTTGACCCATTAGTAATGTATTTTATGACAAAATTAGACTTTGCTAATAAGAAAATAGCCTTGGTAGAGGCAAAATATGCTTTGCAATAGTATGAACAAAGGTTGATTACAAATTTTATGAGTTTTATAGATGTTCATGACAGTCTAGTTAATGTGACAAGTATAGTTAGGGCTAGAAATGATGCTAGAGCTTACTATGGGAATATTGATAGTTTTGATTTGATGTTTGATAGACAAAGGGAGAACAACATAAAACTAGATGTTTTTATGAAAATTAGAGTAGTTCAGATCAAGTTCACTTTAGTCAACTTGTGGGGAGATAGTCATATAACATTGAGTTGCCATCATATGTTTGATATAACCTATAATAGACCCAATCTAAATAGTGGAACAACTTTCACTAATTTTTATGATTTTCAACAAAATAGAACAAATCTGTAACCTTATTCAGATGGATTAGAGTCACATGCTCTTGTTCAGTTTAAGTAAGAAAACTCTAGGTACTATAAACCAACAAGTTCAAAAGAAAATCTAGCCTTCTTTGCTCAAACAATCTATCCCTTCTTCAAACTAAATTTTGAAAACACAAACTTATCCAACCTAAACACAATGAAGACACCCATTGTCCATGACAACCCATTGAAACACTTTAGAAGATCCCAACTGGTATTTAGACTCAAGTACCACGGACCGTGGAACCTCAAATCTTTAACAAGTTGTCAAGTCTAAGTACAATGGAAAACAACAACTATAGGTTGGAAGTGGTGAATACATAGGTATAACCCATACAAGTTTCACATCCTTTCTTTCCTTTAATTCAAATAGATATCTACACCTTAAAAATATACTTTGTGTACCAAAAATAATAAAAAATCTCCTTAGTATTTCAAAATTTACTAAGGACAATAATGTAATTATTGAATTCACTTCTGATTTTTGTGTTATTAAGGACAATGACACCAAGGTGTGTCTTCTTCAATGGACACTTTGAGATGGACTATATCAACTAAATTCACAACCAACTTTTCTTGCTCATGCAAGAAAGAATTGACATTAAAATTGTTTTACTATTTCTAGAAAACAAAATGTTGAAAATAAAGTTTTAGGATATGTTTTTAATGCAAACAACATAAATTTAATTACTTGACATAAAATATTAGGACATCCTTATTCAAATACTATGCCAAATGTACTTAAAACCATGTTGTTGTTAGATTAGAAATTAAACAAAATGTCATTTTGTGTTGATCGTCAATTTGGAAAGGCTCACCAAAACTCATTTTCTAAATCAAACTCAAAATTGCAGCTCCTTTAGATTTAGTTCACAGTAATGTATGCGAGCTATCACACGTGCTTAATAGAAGGTTTCAAGTGTTATGTATATTTCTTAGATGACTGTACTAGGTGCACATGGATTTTTCCATTAAGAACAAAGGTTAAAGTAAAAGATAGGTTTATATATTTTTCACAAATATATTGAAAAGCAATTTGATAGAAAACTGAAAATTTTTTGAAGTGATTTTGGGGGTGAATATAGATCTCTAACACCTTACTTACAAGAACAAGGTATAATGTTTAGAAACTCATGCCCTTACACTCAATGACAAAATGGAAAAACTAAAAGGAAACACAAATACATCACAGAGTTAGATTTATCACTACTGTCACAAGTTGAAATGCCATTATTTTACTGGTGGACAACTTTCTAAATTGTTGTCTATCTCATAAATGGATTGCCTTTAGTAGTTTTGGACTTAAAATCGCCATTCTAGGTCTTGTTCAATCAGAACCTTGATTACAAATCTATGAAAGTTTTTGGATATTCATGTTTTCCTTATCTTAGACCCTATAATAAGCAAAAGTTATATTTTCACACCAAAAGGTGTGTCTTTATAGGATACAACAATTTTCATAAAAGCTATAAATACTTAAGTGAAGAAGGAAAAGCTTATACGGTTGTTAGTTTCACCTTTGATGAAAAGTTTTTACCCTTAAAGGAAAATGTGAATTTTGTTGAGCCATCCAAAGCAATAAAAAATGTAACTGAAAAGTTTCTTAATAAAACAAACAGTTTTTATATCCCAGTTTCATCTACATTTTTTGACAAAACAATACCATTTAGTCTATCTAAAATGACTAAGAAGAAGAGTCCAATGCATCCTAGTCCTTGCAATAATCTTGTCACTACCCATCTCAAATTAACCCCAACATACCATGATGCTGAAATCAAAGAAAATCAATTAAAATTAGCAGAACCCAATCAACAAAATAATTCATCCAAACACAAAACACATAACAACTTCAAACAAACACGGATTCATTTTCCATAATAAACCTAGAAGTTGTTTTGCCCGTTGAAAAGGATAAACCAGAAACTATAGAAGAACATCCCTTAATTGCATCAACACAGCCCATGATTGCTAGGTCAAAAACAGGAAGTTTGCCCAAACATAATTTCTCACTCAAATTGAATTGCTAGTAGTGACCAAACCAAAGTATGTTAAGAAGGCAACCGAAAATCCACTATGGTATAAATCCATGGAAGAAGAATACAATACTCTCACCAAAAACCCCTAATATGAATGTTGATAAGAGTGTCTTTAGAATTAAGCATAATACAAACGGGATTGTTCAGAAGCTAAAATCTATGTTGGTGGCAGAGGGTTTTCAAAAAAATCCTGGTATAAACTATTCTGATACTTCTAGCTGTGTGATAAAAGTAGCAACCATTAGAATAGTCATTACCTTGGTTGTCCCCTTTAGGTGGACCATCCATCAAGTAGACATAAATAACACATTCATAAACAGTAATTTGCAAAAAAATGTGTACATGACTCAACCTGAAGGGTTTGAGCATCTAGGAAAGGTTTGACATGTATGCAAGCTGACCAAGACTTTATATGGCATGAAACAGACTTCTAGAGCCTGGTTATCGAACCTAAGACAACTCCATTAACTAGAGGATTTGTTAGTTCTGTATTAGGCACAAATCTCTTTATATTGCAAAATGAGGATGCAATAACCCATATTCTAATTTGTGTAGATGTTATCTTAATTACTGGTATAGACAAAAAATATGTTCAAGAGTTCATTGATGATCTGAATCATCAATTCTCACTGAAAGATTTAGGAGAGTTGACCTATTTTTTTGGGAAGCCTATAGAATTGCAGAGGGATTACATTTGTGTCAAAAGAAGTGTGCCACTGACTTGCTAATTAAACAAATATGATCAATGCCAATTCTTGTTCAACTCCTATGGTTGTTGGAGCAAAAACTTTTTCTAGGATAGTAAACTTTTTGTGGATTCTACTTTGTATAGGAGTGTAATAGGATCATTTCACTGCTTAACCCTCATCATACCTGACATTAGTTTCATAGTTAATAGGTTGAGTTAGTTCCTTAGAGCACCCACCAAACTACAATGGCAGACATGTAAAAGACATTTAAAGTATATAAAAGGAACAATTCAGTATGGGTTGTGGTTTAGACATACAAAGTTCCTAACCTTAGAAGCGTACACAAATGTTGATTAGGCCGAAGTGTTGAAGATAGGAAGTATTTTGTGTATTTAAGGGGCAAGCTGATTTAATGGAGCTCTAAGAAATAAAAAGTTGTAGTCTTATCCTCAACCAAATCAGAATATAAGGCCTTAATCCAAGTGTTAATAGAATTGGCATCGTCTGGAAACTTGTTTTCTAAAAAGAAAATTATTGCCTTTGAAAAGGTAATGATGTAGTGTGATAATCAAAATGCTAATTCTCTTACTTGTAATCTTGTTTTTCACAGTAGAACAAACCATATTGAATTGGATGTGCATTATGTAAAACAACATATTACAGCTAAGTTGTTATCAACTAGTTCAGTATGTATCCACTGAGTATCAAACAACAAATATTCTTACTAAGCCTCTATCGATAGTGAGGTTTAATCTGGTCAGAGAAAAATTGAAGGTTGTGGACCTGGCTAAGTGTTCTGCTTTATTGGTTGAAGGAAATGAAAAAGACAGCAGTGCCGAATGAATGTGTTGTACATAAATGTCTGTTGTTTTTCTGTTTATTGTATCTGAGAAGTATGTTGTTTTGCTTGTTTATTAAATGTGGTTGTGGTTATGTTATGCTTTAGATTGAAGTGTTGATTGTTCTTGATGGAAGAATTTTTTTTTGGCCCAAAGACTTATTCCCACCCAATGTTCAGTCCATTATCAAACTCTCACCTATTAAGTTTTAAAAATCTAAAAACCTACCTGTAACTTGTTAAAATCAACCAAATCTGTTTAATTTAAGGGTATAATTGTTGTTTTACTAGGTAATATTGAAAAAAATAAAATTTTATATCATTTCCCTACTTTAGTTTTAAAAACTTACAATTTTACCTCAGCTTAAATTCTGAAAAGTGACATTTTCTCTCTAAAGTTTATTTTTCTTTCCTATATTTTCTAGCCATGTTCTCTGTCTCTAGTCGTTGTCTTCAACCTAGTCACTCTCCCTCTCGATGATGAGTGATGCTCTCTCTCCTAAAAGATCGATCGTCTTCATTGCGATACGTAACTTTTTTTGCCACGTCAAAGTCATCTTCAAAGATGGATCACGGAAGATCTACTGAAGGTAGAAGGTTTTAGCATAGATCTTCGACCAATCTTTTGAGATTCGTCTCTAAAGAAGGGATTAATGCTCCAATTTTGTCTCGTTTGACGAAGACAAAGATGTGTTATGATAAAGATGGTTGATCTTTTGGGAGAGAAAGCTTCGCTCAATGCTAGAAGGGAGAGAGTGCATTGAGAGGGAAACAGACTAGACTGAAGAAGGTGGTCGGAGACGGAGACATTGGTTGAAAATTATGGGAAAGAAAAATATACCTTTGGGGGGGGGGGGAAGGGTAAAATGTACCTTTTCAAAACCTAAGCTGGAAGAAAATTGTGAGTTTTTAAAATTAATGTGGGAGAATGAGATAAAATTTTATATTTTTAATATCACTGATAAAATGACAATTATACCCTTATATTTAATGGATTTTGTTAACTTTAACAGTTGACAGATAAGTATTTAGATTTTCAAAACTTAGCAGGCTGGAGTTTAACTATAAACTAAACCTTGGGTGAGAATAAGTCTTTTGGCCTTTTTTTTTTTTGTGATAAGATTTTAGTTGGTATGGGGTTATGAAAACTCATGCAAAAGAAAAAGCTTAATGACTATTGTGTTTATTGGAAGAAAATAGGAGATGTATACAACCATCAAACTTACATTTGCACATTTTAGTTTCAGAGAGGATGTTAGAATGTAAGCTCTAACGGAGTTAAAAGAAAATGTTACTTAATTTCGCTTCAAAACCGTGTGTTTCCTAATGTTTGTTCTACTCCTTGTTTACAAAATATCAAAGGAATTCTAGAGAATTCTAACCTCTCTCTCGAATGTCTCCTCTCTACAACACCTTTTTTATATTGAGCTAGGGCTCCACTGTTGAAGAAAAATGGATGACATGACCACAAGACTTAAGATCTAGATAAGTTCAGTTTGTTCGTATTAACTTTCACTATTGTTTTATCCATTTTATTCTCTTATTCATAAATAGTGAAAATTTGTAATTTATTGATAGTTGGTGGTATAGATCTATTGTTTTTTTTCCATGTTTTATTCGGTGTATTGAACCTGATTTCTACCAGATAAACCAATGTATTCTTTCAATTTTTAATCAATGAAGATGTATATTCAGTTAAATTGGGTTCCTAAAGTTTTCAAATGCTTTCTTCTTATTCTTTCCTAGTCTTGATAATTTCTTTGTGTTTTGCTGCTTTATTCCAGGTGACTTTTGTATTGTTTTTGGTTTAAATACGCGGATCTAGGCCTGGCAGATATATATATATATATATGGGATATTAATTAAAATAGGTAAAAATTTTTCCGCTTATACTTTTTTAGGTAAACACACAGTAGTTTTACTTTTATAAGTAAATTTTTTTATAACTCCAAAAATACCCTTCCAGCCCTGTAGCTGTAGGTGTTGGAAGGAAGGTGTGGTGCGCGCGGTGCGTGCGGAGTGCACGCAATGCGCGCGGTGTGTGCAGAGTGCGCATACCCTCATATATATATATATAAACAGAGTGTGGGGGTGCGTGCAGTGCGTGCAGTGCGCGCACCATTTCTTATATATATATATATATATATATATATATATTAAATAATATAATATATATTCAAAAATTATTATTATTATTATTATTATTTATATATATTATATTAAATATTATAATATTTATTATATATATATATAAAGGGTGCGCACACGCACTGCGCACACCCTTTCTTATATATATATAAAAGAGGAAGGGTGCGCGCACTGTACGCACTGTACGCACCCTTTCTCTTTTATATATATATATATATTAAATATTATAATATTTAATATAATATATATAAATAATAATAATAATTTTTAAATATATATAATAATATAATATATATTTAAAAAATATTATTATTATTATTATTTATCTATATTATATTAAATATTATAATATTTAATATATATTTATTTATTAATTATATTTTTTAAATATTATATTATATTATTTAATATATATATATATATATATATATATATATATATATATATATATATATATATATATATATATATATATATATATATATATATATATATATATATATATATATATATATATATATATATATATATATATATATATAAGAAAGTGTGCATGCAGTTGTTTATATATATTATATGAGGGTACGCGCACTCTGTACGCACTGCACACTGGGCACGCACCGCGCGCACCGCGTACACACCGCGCGCACCGTGTGCACCACACCTTTCTTCCAGCGCCTACAACTACAGGGCTGGGAGGGTATTTTTGGAGTTACAAAAAAATTTACTTATAAAAGTAAAACTACTGTGTGTTTGCCTAAAAAGATATAAGCGGAAATTTTTTTGCCTATTTTAATTAATATCCCTATATATATATATATAGAGAGAGAGAGAGAGAGAGAGAGAGAGAGAGAGAGTTCTAATTAATTCCTAGCTTAATTTGAGCTCAATGACGTCCGAGAGAGAGAGAGAGAGAGAGAGAAACCATGTATATCCATACTTTTATATACTTAACTCATATCTGCATGGTACTGCAGCTTTCAAAGGTTATATAGCACATATTCATACATGTTTTCTTTAGTTACGTGCAATATTTTTAAAATCGGATTAGTAATCGAACTGATTAGATTATTAGGTTATGATTCAATCAATTGAATCAGCCGAATTAACCTATAAAATATAAATAATAAAAAAGAGAGCAAGTCAGACACTAAGTCCTTTTATTATGTAACACAATTTAAAAATTATCATCCCAACAACAATTAACACATACAATATAATCACGGAAAGTAATTAAATTATAAGAAATGTTGTATACAACATTTCATGACCAATTAAACAATGTTCAATCTAACTCATAATTAACTATCTAAACACTGTTTAAAAAATAACATAACCATTTAATTTTAAAAGGCAAGCATATGTGTAGTAAAATAATACATCACCAACTATTTTTGTGATATAAGTTAGACTACTTAATTAAATTTCACTATTCCCAAAACTTAAACATCACAATCCAACAACCATTAATACTAACAAAAGAACTAGGAACGTACTAGATTCACATTACACAATTCTTTACCACTAACCATAAAAACAATCTAAAATCTCATTCAATTATCTACAATTCATTCCATATGAAATTAACAACCTAATAACCTATATAAAACACAGCACAACCATTTCATAAACACATAAGACTTTATAATCTAATTATTAACCTACTACAATATACAAAAATTGCAATAACACTAAAAATAGTTTGTTAGTCAGTAACATTGATGATAACAAAGTATATTTGTTTATTTCAATCATAAATTTCAATTCATGGAAACAAAGACAGAAAACTCAAAAAAACCAAAACAACAAAACAATTTTAAATATCTTACTGAAATAATTCACACTCTATGGCAAAAGCTTCAATTAATCTTCATCATTATCATGGCCATCAAATATCACCATTGCATCGTCTTCATCACCTATAAAAATATAATAAAGTTATAATCTAACGTAAATTTTAAATATACATGAACTTAAAAGACCCATTGATTTTAAACCAACCTTTAGGATCATGAGAACATGACTCCTCAATATCTTTTGGATATTCTTCATTAAGCATATTTTCTAATTCATCATAGTCAAGTTCTCCTTCCTCTTCATCCACAACCCAAAACTCAGTTTCATCAATTGATTCATAATCTATAAGATTATATGACTTCTTGAAAGATCCAATCCTATACATTGATATAAAAATAGTATTCTCATTAGTAAACCTAATATAAAATATATACATATATATGAACATGTAAAATCACATGAGAAAAGAAATTTAATTTTTTTTATACCTATCTTTCAATTGCAAATTGTAATGAATATATACAAGATCATTAAGCCTTTGATGCTCTAGCTTATTTCTTTTCCTTGTGTGTATGCATTCAAACACATTCCAGTTTCATTTATATCCAGAAGAAGAAGTTGTTTGGCTAAGAAGTCTTATTGCTAACTTTTGTAGATTTGGATTATCATAACCAAATAATCTCTACCATTAATCTTTCATTAAAAAACAAGTTAAATGATCAAATCACTAAAATACAGTAAATAAAATTAAAGAAATAATAAACATTAAAATATAAATAAATTTTGATTCTTATCGAATTGAATATTCTTGCTACTAGTATAAGCTAATGAAAGAGAAAAACTTTTCAAACAATCTTGTATAAACTAGTTTCAACTAACAGTTTTGACTTGTCACATATAATCTGTTTTTCAATCACATTCATCAACCCACTCATTATCTCTGGTTTTTTGCAAAAATTGTCTCGATCATATTGAAAAGCTGGGTTTAACCAATATGCTGCAACATGAAGACTTTGACACAACATTTTATCCTATCTAGCATCTATAATGATGGTATAGGGCTTATACAAATGCTTCTTATTTTTGAACAACTTCTTAATACCCAAGCGTGCTTTATACAACCCTTTATAAATATAACCTAAAACAGGTTTTTCATTAGAATCACAAATACACAAAAGACGTATTAATAGAGTCATAATCCTTATTGTGATCAAACAATTATTCAAAAAATTTCCATTAAGAACAATTTGTTTAACCTCTTTACCTTTTTGCATCTTCAAGAATTTTTTGTTATTTGCAACAATAACAAGAGCTTGTCAATCATCTTTATGATCATGTAAACTTTTCAAAGTACTAAAATTGGTGGTAGAACAAGTGGCTCTAGGACAAATAATTTCTTTAACATGACCTAAAATGATTCTTTTGTCTGTTAAACAATTTCAAACACCAATATCAAAGCATCAACAATGCTATGATTTAATCAATTACCCAACACCCAAAAACTAAAATTGAAACAATAATAAAATGGATTTCAATAAACAAAAACAAAGATCATCACCCTTTCAAACAGAAAAAAAGCATTGAGACCACATATTAATGTAAACCTATTTCAGCAAATAAGAAAATAAATAATAAATCAAGAAGAAGAGGACTTACCGGCAAAAAGAAAAAGACGCTGCGCCTGTTGAGAGATATTTTTTTTAAGTGAAATTGTGAACTAGGAATTTTTAGGGTTTTGTTTTATATTAATAAATTAATAATATAATAATATTTTATTAATTAAGTAATCCAGGTGGGGAAGACACAAGCTGCCAAGGGAGTAAAACTTGATTTGTTGGAATTAATAATAACGTATGATGTTTATTAAAATTTTAAAGTCAAACCCAATTTTTCCGGTTCTAACCGGTTCGTTTGGTTCACATGTTTTGACCGGGTTTAACTAAGCTATTTACCAAACTGTATTTTCACATCAACCGGACTAGACTTGAAGTTGGTTCCTGATTGAATTGACTAGTTCCATCTGATTTTCAAAACATTGGTTATGTGTTTCAGTGGCTAAAAATAACTTTATACGAATTTATGAAAATTAAAGACTCCGTCTGTGTCAAAGAAAAACTAAGTTATTAATTAATCAACACCGTTAGATCACTAGAAAGAAAAAAGTTGCTCAAATAATTGTCGAACTAAATTATAGGTCGGTTTCTAATGGCCATCACAGGTGACCGATTTAATTTCTTCCCAATCAACTCAATCTTTTATTCGGCAATGCATAATTATACAAAATACAACTTCATGCTTTCATTATCATAATATAAGATTTCAGTTTATGGCGGAATTTATTATCCCATGCTTCCATCTTATTTATTTTAATTAATTTCTAGTAATTAATATGAATAATACTTTAAAAGCCTTCACCCCCTTCTATGGGATGTTATTTTATGCCCTTCATTGTTTAAGCAGATGAGTCCAAGCACCAACAATAGTAATCTGATCTGGAGATTGCCAGCAGTTCTTCTGGGCTCATCCTCTCGAGCTCGTTCTGCCTCCATGGCGCTGTTGCAAAAATGTTTCGGTTTTGTGGGTCGGAAGCAAGTGGATACTCCTCGCTCTTATGCACTTGGGATCTCATTCTCATGTACAATCTCATTGTTGCAACGCAATCCTCGTATGGATCTTGCACACCAGTTTGAATATCGTATCTATAAAATATATATAGAATTTGCATTATTATTATACATATTAAACTTAAACCATTTATATTGGTTAAAAAGTAACATAAAATAATATTGTTTCCGGGTTACTTACCCTAGATATGCTTGGGTTAAGTATTTGAGTGAGTTGCTGAGCTTGCTAGTTTTCATCAATGGAGGATATTTGGCTGTATCCCTGATGAAAGGTTGATAGGTAAAAGATTTGAGTCATTCATATATAGCTTTGGTGCACAAGTGGATTGTGAATTTGTGATAAGTTTTTTTAATGATTTGATTGAAAGAACTTTAATTTACCTGATCATGGTTGGTGGATATTCAACTTGCAAACGATCAAGATCATGGTCCAAACCATGACCCACAAGAATCCTGGCATTCCCACCTCTTGCTCGAATCCTCCACGTCGGTTCACCATTGCAAAGGAAATCTTGAATCTTCCTCTGCACTTGCCTTAGTGGGATTGCGTCCCTCAGCTGTTCTGGGCGAATGCCTGTTGTTTCATACCTATAGTTTGTGACTTGAACTGGTGGTTTAACATAAGCATGGAAGATAATGTTTTCACGTTCATCAATGATGCAAAGCCTTCCACAATAATCTAGAGAACCATCAGTGCCCCCACCAACCATTTTGCAAGCTAGCGCAACTATATGTGGATTTCTTGAGTAAGTGTTATCCACAGTTCCTAAATTTGCTAAGCGAGTGGTAAGTGCCTGAAACAAGAAATTGATGATAAAAATTACTGCCGGAAGAATAAAAATTAGTTGAAATGTAAACAGTAATTAAGAGCAAAGTAATTACATTAGAGAGTTGGCATCCTTCTTGGTGAATCCTACGAGCATGTGGGCTCTCAAGGATGGCTAAGCAGAATCTACATCCTCGGACGTTAAATATATTGTTGCACTCCAGTTTAGGCAATGGCCCTGTTTTGTATATGAATGAACAGTATAAAGATCGAGCCCTGAGATTAAACGAAAGAGAAGTTGCTTCTATAAATGGAGAATTATTTAAAGGTTGATCACCTGTAAGATGTTCCCGCAGAGATTCAAAAGATCTGCAATGTTTCTTACAAATTGCACACATGGGTTCATGAACCGAGTGAAATGAAGTTCTCATGTGCTCCACAAGGTGTTCCATTCTGTTAAATTGTTTAAAGCATGCTGCACACTTGTGCCTGCTAAATTATGGTAAGACAAGACCTTAAGTAAAGAGGAGAAAAATTGCCTAAACTCTTGTCAAAACAAAAGAAGATTGCCTTACCTGAGGGTTTCTGAAGACTCCATTCTGTCGGCCATGACTGAGATTGAGAGCTGATCACCTTAAGTTTAAGCTAGCACTCTTATCTCTCAAGATGCAGGTAATAGCTGGAAGAGAGGAATACTGGTGAAGAAGGTCAGTGTGGTTAAGTAATTATATAGTGAGGAGAAGGAATTAATTATTATTGCTTCCAGCTTTAAAAAGGATTGATTCCTTGAGACCATTAACTGAGTTTGTATGAACCAGGCTCCATATACCTCATTCGTTGTTATCCAGATGCTTGGGGGTCCACGGTTCAATCAGAATATTTCTCCTGCTGCTAATGCTAGCTCTTAATTGTCTGTTAGTATGTTTTTGTGTTACATATACTGTCACACCATAACAAATGTCAAGATTCCTTCTGCATCAAAGCCTTAATTTCCCAGATATCTCTAATGGTGAAGAACAATTCTGGTCGGTGATTGGTGAAGACTGAGCAAATAAGAAACATGCTAGGAGTAGGAATGCCACTCAATTTGTCAATTTGCGAATTTTGTCATTTTCCAGTCTGTAGTTGATGTGCATTGAGATTCCAGGGTACTCTATGCCATGACTTAAAAGTGTTACTAATTCATCCGGAATAGACTGAGAGATGCTGCCGATACAAATAATTGGTAAGTAGCAGTCTGTCACCTTCCCCCCTTGTTATTTCTTAAACATGGTTGATCCTTAAGATTAAATAAGCTTCTTTACGCAACCTTGGCGTTGGAATCATTACTGAAGCAACACAGTGCACAGGAATTGCCAATGCATTTGAACAATACTATTAAAAGAGTGGCTAATCTTCATCAATTATTTGCAGATGCTTTTTGGTACTGTAAAGGACCAAGCGCTTGCATCGGCTGGAATCATGAACCAGTTGTAAGATGAACGTTATCTCTCGTTTTTTATCTCAATTGCCAATCAAAGATTTTATTGTTGGTTACTTTTTCTTTGAATCAACTAAACTTCCCTTCCCTCTTTTACACGATTCCTCTAAAAAGGTTCTGATTAGGGAATTGACGTTAACTTTCCCGAAAGTGTCAAGCATCAGACCAAGATGGGTGATAAATTTTAGACTAAATATTCAGCTCAAGCATGTGCATGTGGGGTTAGCGAGATAATTAATGTTTGTAGAGCTTTCATCTCATGGTTAATTCATGAAAATTAATGTTAATCCTGATGCTTTACTTTCGGCAAAGGAAAATAAAGTTGGAGATCAGGTTTTTTTGAACCTCGGTGCGGAATGTCTCTCTACAGGAAGTGGATGCAGTTATATGGAAAAGACAACAAGAAGACGAAGCAGAAAGGTTTGACTTTAGAAGGTTGGAGGATTCAGAAAGACTCACTTTTGACTCCGAAAAGTTAGCCAGTAGATTCGCATTTCTCTCTTTGAAGATACCAAAACTTTGAAAGGAAAAAGAACATCTTATTCCTTTCTATTCTCGGTCCACTACTAGATCATATATCCATGGTCACATTTGTCTCTGTTAACAAGTCAAACCAAGGCATTTTTATACGACAAAGATTGCCCTCCTCACACGCGCGCCATCACTCTTCATTTCAAAGGAACCATAAATTTATCAACTCCGTCAACAGAAGAGAAGATGCTCTTTTATTTCAGTCCTTTCAGTTTCACTCTCTTCTTCTTTTTAATTACTGGCCATATATGAATGCCAAAGGATACCCACAGATAACCCTTAAAAGGAGTACTTTGAATGCCTTTATATATAAAAAAGTATGAGTTTAAGTTTGTTTTGACGACATTTCAAGATTAAACTTTTAATTTATTTGGTTTAGTAATTATAGAATCAGTCATTAGACTCAAAGTTTGATATGGGATTCTTCATTCTAAAAAATATATATTGATATATACTTCATGTATGTAAATTGTTGAATTGAATAATTTTTATATATATTTATAATGAATAGGATACAACTATATATAATATTACAATAAACTATAATTGAAAATACAATAAACTAATTTTCTTTTTTATAGATCTTAATCCTAATATAGTTTGTATAACTTATATACAACTCAACACTCCCTCTCAAGTTGAGACATATAAATTATATACATCAAACTTGCCATAAATAAAACCAATATGTGGACCCTTGAGATATTTAGTAAGACTATTTGCTAGCTGATCGTTTGAGCTGACGTAACTGGTAGTACTACAATCGGACTGAACTTTTTTTCGAATAAAATGACAATCAATTTTTATATATTTAGTCTTGTAAAGTACTAGGTTGGAGGCAAGATGGAAGACAACTTGATTATCAATCACATAATAGCTTCATTTGTGATACTTCTACAAATTTCAATTTTTGGATCAGTTGCTTCAACCAAATAAGCTTACAAGTTGCTATGGCCATTACACGATATTTTGTTTATACACTTGATTTGACAACAACATTTTGCTTCTTACTTTTCCTAGCTATTAGGTTTTCTTCAACAAAAACACAAGAACTTGAAGTGAAACATCTATCAGATGGAGTGTCTACCCAATCAACATTAGAATATCTGACAATTTGTGTATGACTCATGTTTTTATATAACAACCTTTTGCTTGGTCAACCTTTGATATACCTCAAAATTCAAACAATGACATCCCAATGGCTTTCACATGGAGACTATAGAAACTGACTAACGTCACTGACAGAGAAAGAGATATCAAACCATATGATGGTAAGGTAATTAAGCTTACTAACCAGTCCTTAGTATCTTCCAAGGTCTACAAGAGGTTCCCCTTATCAAGGAAAGAGCTTGGAATTAGAATCATAAGAGAGTCCATAGATTTACCGTCTGACATCCTTGCTTTTTTTTTCATAATATCCAATGCATACTTTTTCTAAGAGAAAACAATACCAGAATTGGATTGAACAACCTTTATACTAAGGAAGTACCTCAACAATATCTAATCTTTGTTCTGAAAGTGGTTAAACAAATGTTTCTTCAATTGTGTAATACCATCTTGATCACTTCATATAATGACAATATCATTGATAAAAATAACCATATAGATACATTTGTTTGGTGATATATATCTATAGAAAACAAAATGATCAGACTTTTATTGAACCATACAAAACTCTTGGAAGACAGTACTAAAATGTCCAAACTCTTGGATAACTACTTCAAGCCATACAAAGAGTGATAAAGTTTACATACTAAGCTACACTCCCCCTGAGCAACAGAGCCCGACAACTACTCTATATAGATTTCTTATTGAAGCTCACCATGAAGAAATACATTTTTAATGTCTAATTGGTGCAAAGGCCATTGTCTAATAACAACTAGTGATAAGAGCAAATGGATGGAAGACGTCTTAACCACAAAGGAAAAAATGTCATAATAATCCAACCTATAAGTATGAGTGTACTCTTTTACCACCAAACGTGTCTTTAATTGATCAATATGACCATTTGAACCAACTTTAATAGTATAAATCTAGCAATAATCAACAGTTGACTAGCCTGGAGGCAACGAAACTAATTTCCAAGTGTTATTATTATGTAAAACAATTATTTCTTCAACCAATGCCTAACACCACTCGAGATTAGATAGAGTCTCATGAATATTGGAGGGATTGAAACAAAAAAAATTATGGACACAATAGCATAATGTGATGGAGATAATCAATGATAATTAAGGAAATTATAAATTGGATGAGTGTAAAGGTGTTTATGGGTCAGGCCAGCCTATAGAATTTTTAAGGCCCACGACCTAGCCCTATATATATAGGGTCATGTCAGGCTGGCCTATTTAAACAGATTTAAAAAAAATGTTAATTAAAAATTTAAACACAAATTATTTTTGAATTATTAAAACTGAGAACAGTACCCAGAATATTTTATTAATAATCTCTCATTTGTGGTTAAAGAATACTGTGGTTACATAATAAAAAATAATATAACATAGTACAAATAAATTAATTTATATACTATATAATTACAAACATAAACAAAATATATATATTATACCATTTATCTACGTGTCTTCAATGTTTAAATTTATGAATTTTTTAGAGATATCTTTTGTTACCCGATTCTGTAATTTAAAATAAGTTTTGACCCAATCCTTTATATACATGATTGTCTCGCCTATGTTTAAGTGTAAATTAAATCATCTATCATCCAACGAGTATCCACATACACTAAAAGTGGATTTCGATGCTACAGTTGATACCAAAGATATTAGTAGATCTAAGGTCATAGTAGCAAACACGAGAAAAGTTTCTGCCTTATCTTTCCACCATGCCAAAACGTTCATTTTTTTAATATTATATCTTTGAACAATTTTTTAATAATGGTCAGTATTGATATAATTATAAAATTGATCATAATTTGTACTTTGACTGACAAGCTTTTTACCTTTATGCAAGAGCGATCATATGCGTGACTTTTTTTTGCCTTAACTACCAGAACTTAGCTCTGATACAAAACTTTGTCCAATCCTTTCATATTTTTGTTCATAAATACTATACATTTCAAGTAAAAAATCTTGAACATATTCACTAGAATCAACATTGCTATTAAGTGATAAATTTTCATTAATAACATCAAATAAATTTTGTAGTTCATTAGTTTTTACCCTAGAATTTAAACCAGTAGCTGCAGAGTAAAGTAAAAAATTTCACTTCAATATTTTTTAAATTTTTGTTCCATTTGCGTAGATATATTCTGAAAAATATGATCAGAGCCATGAAACCCATGTTCTTTAAAAAGATCACTTATTTTTATCATACTATATATTATTAAACAAATAGTTGAATAATACATACTTGAATAATGGTCTGTGACTGTCTTTAATGACTCTAATATTTAATGACTCTAATATGTTTATTAGAGTCATAACTATCTCGAGCTTCCAAAAAGTATCAAATAGACATCAGATGAGACAAAGTATGACCCAAATAGTAAAGAATGAACTAGATTATCTCTTCGATTTCTTATGGAGGTTATGAATGAGGTTGAGTCTCGAGAGTGAATTAGAACAGGAGATGAGATAGTTTACTTAATTCTTTCCCCTTACTGAGTGTAGATAGTTTACTTAATTCTTTCCCCTTACTGAGTGTTCTTATCTTTCACTTCCTTTTCTTTCATGATTGCAGGTATAGGTGATCGAGATAGCTGCGAGACAAGGTCAGGTTAGCGTAGGTAGATCCGACTAGAGCAGGTTATCTCTAGTTTATATTACATGCATACAGTGACATGTTCTTGTCGACTTTTGACCTTTTTGAGATGATAGTATAACTGTATATGATTACTCCATGTATTCAGATACTGTCAGATGAGTTTTCATATGAGTATATACATATTTTATTCACTTTTAGTTTTCAGTTTTCTTAGAATAATTTCTAAACACTTTTAGTGTTGCGTTCATGTTAAAGTATTTTCAAAGAAAAAAATAAATGCTCCAGATATTAATTCGTAACATTTTTCCTTTGATGGGTAGTACTTCTAGGGAGGGATGTTGCAGAATATGTCTCGTGCCATTCATACTTGCATATGTCAAACAAGAACCACAGTGTTTACATTTTACTTGACAAATTAATTTTTCTTTGATTGTTTCCTCTATTTGATCGAATTGCTCCCACACTATTGACATTTGTTTTTTTTTTCTCTCTGATGAATGTGAAGCAGTGCTTGTACCACTTTCATCTATTAGTGGTCCACCTATTCTATCTTTTGCATCATCAATAATATCATCAACGTCAACATAATAATATTCAAATAAATTGAATTCATTTGACATTGGATTCATTTGTAATAATAAAATTAAAATGAAAATGAAATTATAAATACATAGAATTATTATTAGCGAATTCAGACAGTTTTCATAAGAAAGTTAATAAGAGAAAATAACATTAAAAATATAATGAAAGAATTGAGATTAAAAAATTTGTAAATAAAATTAGAAAATGCAGAATATTTGGGTTGTTTATATAGAAAAAAATTAAAAAAAAAATTAAAACAATGGCTACTGGCTAAACAACTTCTAACTGTGTGGCAAAGGTTATTGGCTTTTGCTTATGGCAGAAGTAACTACATAGTGTAGAATATAATTTTTTTTTATATTTCAATTGTAATGGGCTAGGTCGACCCATAAGCCTAATACTAAGCTCATATCCTAGCTCAGAAGGCCCATGGGTTGAGCCCGACACATTATAGTATTGGGTCAACCCTGTTTGAATGGGTCTTATTTTTGGGCTTTGAGTAGGCCTCCATTTGACTTGACCTAGTTGATATGTCTAGATGAGGGTTGCAAGTGGACCACATACCTTTATGAATGACAATAGAAAACTTATTATCAGGAGGCAAGACTGCAACAGGCGAGAAATTTGGAGTAGGAAATGTATCAATAAAAGCCTTAAGAACATTATCAGGAACAATGTTAGTTCTTGTAAAAGGAGCATAAACATAATCTATAAGAGAAGGAAAATCTCCTACAAGAGAGGGAGACTATGGTATAGGTACAAACTCAGGAAGAGAAGCAATGTAAGGGACAATAAGGACTTTGGTTATAGAGTTGCTTTCTAGTGGAGATGAAAAGAGGAATAAATTAGATTAAAAAAAATGTAATATCAGTAGATATAAAATATCGATGTGTTGTTGGAGAATAACACTTATACATTTTTTGAAGATGCAAGTATCATAGAGAAATACACTTAATAGACTTGGTAGATAATTTATCTTGATTAGAGGAACAAATATGAACAAAACAAGTGCAACCAAAAACCCTTAGAGGAAGAGAGTATAACTGTTGATCAGAGAACAAAATAAAATAAGGTACCTTGCTTTTTAGGATTGAAGAAGGCATTTGATTAATCAAGAGACAAGCAGTTAGCACAACGTATACCCAAAACTAAAGAGGGACTTAATTATGCAAAAGTAGAATGTGGGCAGTTTTAATGAGATATTTATTCTTACGCTTAACAACCCCATTTTATTATGGGGTATAAGCACAAGAGGATTGATGAATGATTTCGTGGGAAGATATGAATTTAATAATGGGAGAAGAAAAATATTCACAAGTGTTATCACCTTGCAACACACAAATAACAATTTAAATAGTGTTTTAATTTCATCACAAAATGATTCAAATATGAAATATGATTCTGAGCGAGATTTCATTAAAAATAAACAAGTGCAATGAGAATAATCATCAATAAATATGACAAAGTATTGAAAACCAATATAGAAGAGACACAATAAGACCTCACACATTTGAATGAACCAACTCAAAAAGGGACACAACTTGTTTATTGACATATTTTGGAAATCAACTATGAGAATGTTTTTCAAGTTGACCTAACTCATAACTTAAAGACTCTAAATTCGATAGACCTAAAACAATCTTTTAAAGCTTCAATAAATTGGGATAACACAAATGATTATGAAGGATAGCTAGAGACCTAGAGACAATGCTATATAGGAGTACAAGATAAATTGAGATAATAAAGGCCCTATGACTCATGACTTGCGCTAATCATCAATCTCATGCCTCGATCCTAAATTACAACATATTCATTAGTAAAAGTGATAGAACAATTTAAAAAAATGTGTAAGTTTACTAATGGACACAAGATTAAAAGGACAATGGGGAATATAAATAATAGAGTCTAAAGAAAAGGAAGGAAATAGATGCACATGACCCACTTCTTTAACGTCTATTTTGGACCCATTAGCTAAAGTGACTAATAAGAAAATTGAAGCATTCATAAAATGAGAAAGCAAACGAGGGTTATCAGAAATATGATCAAAAACACTATAATAAAAGGACACAAGGCCCTAGAAGAAAGGACTGAGTAAGATATACAACTAAATTATCTGTGTAAGTAATGAAAGCAACAACATATGAGAAAAACTGTTTATTTGTCTAATACTTAAGATATTCTTTATAATCATCACCTATAAGAGTCAAGGATGGCTAAGTGTATTTGTCAGATGATTCAGAACAAAGATCAGAGTGATCAATATAAACAACATTGATAACCTGAGTAGGTCGTCCATGCAATTTATAGCATTTCTCACTAGTATGCCCTCACTGATGACAATGACTACACTTGGGTCAACTTCCCTTGCCACCGTGATCTCTTTGCTCTCTTCTAGTTTTGAGATTAAGAAGCCAAAACAGAAGAGTCAATAATGGGAGATCTTGTCATAACACTAAGGGAGGAAACATAAAGTAATCAAGTAAACACTTCATGGAGAGAAGGCATAGTAGCACTAGCCAGAATTTGATCTCATATCGGAGTAAAATCAGGGCTTACAATGGCAAGGGTTAGAACTATGAAGAACTTATGTCGTTGTGCCAAATCTTTTGTTGCAGACTAATTATGGGTAATAATAAGTTAAATTCTGCCTTAAGAGACTATTCTACTAAGAAATTCTGACATGCTCATACCCTATTGTTTTAGATGAACTAGATTTAATACAATATAATATAGCCATTGAATATCATTAGTATAAAGCAAATTTTCCTAACTTTTTATCTCAACACAGGTTTTATAAGTTTTATAAATAGGATGAAGTTGAGAGTCAATTGTTTGCCATAATAAACTACATAACAACGCATCAGTTTTAGCCCATGTAGTCTTATCTGTTTTTATATCTTCAGCCTTAGTGGTCAAGTGATCCTTAAGGCTTTATAAAATGCATCATAATTTGACATAGGTGACCTATGAGGTATATTTTGCACTCCCTATTAATTTATCTGTTGTGATTGCATGAAGAGAAAAAAAAAGAAAAAAAAACTTGATTTAGAGTTGAATCCCTCAAAAGAAATGGTTAAGTCGTGATAGTACATGAACTTGAGAAAAATCAAAATCAATAAGTCTGAAAAGTGCTCTTGTTGACTTAGAGAAGATCAAAATCCAAACAAGGAAGAAAATCTAGCGAGATTTACTTTTTCAGTGGCAATGATGACACGTCTGATAATAAATGACAATAAGGCTCTAGGGTTTTGCTCGCTAATGTCATATGAGTCCATTGGTGCCGACAAGAAGGTGTCACGCTCACAGGAGACAGAGATCAATGAATGAAGTTGTCAGAGAATGGAATAGCATGTGGAGGCGCATGTGACGACAAATGGTGATGTGTTTCTAGGGTTTTTCTAGTGAGGGAGAGATGAGTAGACCGGTGTTGTCAAATTTTTGATCCTATATTGGCAGGAGGACAATTTGAGCTTTACTAGAAAATGTTACTAAAAAATGCACAGTTAGGGTTTCTGATTTTCTAGCTCTGATACCATGTAAAATATTGAATTGAATAATTTTTGTATATATTGATAGTGAATAGGATACATCTATATATGTTGTTACAATAAACTATAATTGAAAATACAATAAACTAATTTCCTATTTTATAGATCCTAATAATAATATAGTTTTGATTCTAATCCTAATATAGTTTATACAACTCATCTACAACTCAACAATGTATAACAAGTGTGAGATAATATTTCAAAATCAAACTCTTGACTTACCTTTGTGGAATTTGTCATTGGACTCGAGATTTGATTTGTTCAATGTGGGATTCTTCATTTAAAAAAAGAAAGAATGCTGATAGATGATACACAATTCTTAGCTAATAATGTATACTTTTCCCATGCTCCACTCATACCAGGAAAAAAAAAAACTTTAAAGAATTAACGAGGTAAAGGAATGATTTTCTGAATTTGATGATTACGCAAAGGGCCATCACATATTCATGAATTCTATGACAGCAGAGATATATGTTTATGTTTGTGGAGAAAGAAAAAAACTGAAATATAAAAAATTTGATGCTTTGAACGTCACAGATGGTCAAAAGGTTTGCCATTCTCTTTCTTTTACACTCCTTTGTCTGCATGAGGACTTCAGAAGATCAAAAAAATGAAAAATAAAAATAATAATGCATGCCTTTTTCCAATTCCTTCTCTCCATGTTGATGAGGGTGCGTTATAACAGTCATTGATCGTAGGGTGCAAATTGTTCCCAACTGCTTTATTAATCCAATCTAAACCATTCAAAGATTTTATGTTATATATTTACATTCGCCTTATTTTTATTTATTAATTATACATCAAAAGACCTATTCTCACCTAATGTTTGATGAAATCTTAAACTCATACTTATTTGCTTTAAAAAAACTCATATATCTATTTTTTTTTATTAAAATTCACTAGTAGAGTTAAGCGCAAAATTCTCATTTAGTTAAAAAGATTTAAAAAATAAAAATTTATTATATTTTTCTTGTAGGTTTAAAATATAACAATTTCCCCTTACATAAAGTTTGAAAAACAATCATTCCCCGTAGAATTTTTATCCGTCACCACTACCAGCTGCCGTCACCATCTTTGGCTGCATTCTCTCTCTTTCCTAGCTTTTCTCTTCCTCTTAGTCTCCCTCCATTCTAGCCTTGCCATCTTCATTGGATGACTTCATCTTAGACAAAGACGACATCTTGTGAAATGCAATCAATTCACTTAAAACAATCAAGCTAATTTGTTTGAAACAATTTATCAAAGTAACAATCAATTATCAGCTGCAATCAGTTTGTTTGAAACAATAAATTTATCAGATGTTCATATAACATTTTGTTTAAATTTGTTTGAAACAGTTAATATAATTTGTAATAATATAATTATCATGTGTGTTATTACATTTTAGCTTTATAAGAATTAACACAATCTCCTTCATCATTTTTCATTCATTTTTTATTTGTTATTTGCTTATTAATGTTTTAGTTATATCTCATTCAGCATCAAAAGGCATGCAAGAGTTGTCACTCGAATTTATTTTCATTTCTTCCAGTAGATGAATGGGAACATTAGTGTTTTCATATATAATTTCACCTTCCTTGAGATGAATTAGAAAGTTTTCAGAAAATGTACCAAAAAGCTTTTATTGTAAATTAAATTGCACATTTGTAGATTATATATCAAATAAAAACAGAAAGTTATGCACTTGACATTGATGAAAAGGCAATGCTACATGTATAATAAGGCCAATAGACTTTTTCCCACCCAAGGTTTAGTGTAACCTTTAACTCCCACTTGTTAAGTTTTGAAAACTCAAATATCTACTATTCTGCTAAAATATTTTATTAGAATTAAGGGTAAAATTGTTATTTATAAAAAAATATTTAACAAACTAAAATTTCATCTTATTTTCACCTCCTCAGTTTTAAAAAAAAAACAGTTCCCCCCAAAACATAAGTTTTAAAAAGTTACCATTTTCTCTCTAAAATCTTAAACTCAAAAACCAATCAATTTTTTGGTGATAAAATCCACTCTGGTCGAAAACCCTACTATCTTCTTCTCTGGCTAATGCACAAAGATTAGTGAACACTTTCATTGGACGAAGACGATTGATGAAGAAGAATTGTTTTCGTCCAACTAAAGATCGACATTGAGAGAATTGTCTTTATCCTATCTTCTATCGGAATGAATGAGATCTAGAGTTGATTCACAAATTTGGAGATTCGGTCAAACAAGATCTTTTGTTAGAATGAATAAAATTTGTTGAGATTAGATCGATTCCTCTAATCCTTCCATCGTTAGGGGTGATAGAGAGAATCAGAGATAGGTCATCGATCTTAGAAAAGGTGGTCAGAGTGGATTCGTCTCCGAAAAATGGGTTGATTTTTGAGTGTAGGGTTTTAGGGGAAAATGATAATTTTTTAAAACTTAAATTTCAAGGAAACTGTTATTTTTTAAAACTATGAGATGAAAATGTGAAAAATTTTAATTTGTTAAATTTTTTTATAAATACTAATTTTAATTTTAATAAAGAATTTTAATAAATAAGTGAATATTTAAAGTTTCTTTAATGGCTTTACACCAGACCTTGGGTGGAAGTAACTCATTTGGCCTGTATAATTATTATCTCCTTCGTGATAATTCCCATGACAATATGTGATAAAAAGTAGGCAAATCCAAAAGCATAAGTTTTATACTGTTTATAATCAGATGTTGAAACTAAATTGTACATCTATTAGAACAACGTTTAGCATTTTGATTGATGGATTGTCTAAAAGCGGTAAAACTCAACACACACTGAACTGTTTGATAAAATGATGCATAGAGGCTGATGCATTTAGATTATTCATGAAGATGAAAAAAAAGGGTAAATTAGTATTTTAAAATTATATTAACAAAAAACAATAAAAGAATTAGATGATAAGTATATACTTGAATTCTTTTTCCAAAATTAACGAATGAAAATCATCGATGTGTAAGATTTATGACTCATATGATATTAAAAATAATTGATAATTAATAAAATTTTCTATATCTAAATTATATTAGTTAATATAAAGATGTACTTCTCTACAATTGAAAAAAAAGATTTTTTGCTAATGGTATGGTGACTCTTTATAATGAAAAAGTATGTCACTATATAAGAATATAACTTTTAATAAAAAGTTACAATTAATTCTATAAATAAGAGTTGATCATTTCTTTATCTTTTACACCAATACACTACAACACACTAAGAAGAATAACAGACAAATAGAGAAACTTAAGTGTTTTTTACCTGTTATTAAGTCAAAGGATTAAGTGAGAGAAATTAATATCCTCTAAATTAATAATGAATTCTCTTTATGTTTTATATATTTCTATTGGGTTTGTTTCACCTATGATGACTTAACTTGATCTATGACCATGGTAGTTGTGGGAAGTTAAAAACAGTTACCTTAATTTAAAAGACTAAAAACTGTTGCATGACTCTTAAAATGCAGCATAATGCAAAGAACCAAAAAAGACCACAACTCTTCTCTTTTGCTCTTTGTACTTCATTTAAAGAAAATAAACACAAAATATTACATTATATCAAGAAGCAAATTGTGTTGTGGGATTATAATCATCAAACATTACATTATCATCAAATCTGCTCAAAATAGATTTCGGGTACACCAATTTGATCCTATTTAAATATTCTAACATTAGTATTAGAGCTTGAAAATTAGGTTTATGATTGAATTAAAATCATGCCTATTTATTTATGTGAAATTGAATCTGTGTTATGTTAATTTTTTGCTCAGTTTTATTAATGATGGAATTTAGGGTTTATATTAAATTGATACAATTAGATGAAATGGTGCCCAAAATCATGTTAGGATGAATCTTGAATACCTTTTACATGATTTGCATGTTGAATTATGTTAAATTGAACCATGAATTGATGAAATCAGAGACCAAAATGCATTGGAAAACTATTACTGTTATTGCTCTCATTTTGTTGAATTTCGATGAGTTTCAACTAGATATTAGTTTGAATAGGATCGCTAGTCAGATCACCTCAAAAGCCCTAAACTTATATCGACATTGGATGGTTGAAAGATGGCTAATTGAATTAGTCAAGAGATTAGGGTCCATATGGCATGTAGGTTGTAGTTAAGTTGGAAAAACCCCAATTGTCCAACACATTGGTCAATGGGTTGTTCAAAACCATCAGTCAATAGATCAACCCACTTAGTCAGTCAAATGACCTAACTTGGGTCAACACTTGGGGGTTAGTTAACCAATCAATAGTCAATGATTGATTGATCACTAGTCAAAATTTGGTATTGGTGCATAATGGCATGTCTTGGCATGTAGCACCAAGTGAATAGCCTTTTTTCAATGCATGTAACACTGTTCTAGCATGTGAGTACATATGGACCCTTCCCACCGACACATGGTAGTGTGTTCTTACTCAGATGGGTGCGTAACTCAAATCTAGTGGGTCCCATTGCATGTAAAAGCTTGTATGACCTTTTTTAATCTTAAACAAACACGTAATGGTGTTTCCAAGATATGTTTTAAATTATATTTTGTTACATAACATGTGAGCATATGTTTGTTTGTACTGTTATGTATGTGTAATTTATTTTTTGTCTATTTTTATGGATATGATGTAATGCTTCTCTTTAGAGATACTGCCCTCAGGAGGGAGATATCACCTATTTAACTATTTGAGTATATTTGACTTTTCAAAACATTTAAAACTTCATAAATAAATTTTTATAAAAAAATTTTTGAACAAACATCATTTATTAATAATTAAAAGGATAAAAATACCCTTGTCATAAAAATATAACTAGAAACATACAAAAGATGTCTCCAAACTAAATATAAAACTGAAATAAAATGTCATTATATCTTTTGTGAAATGAAATGTGTCCCAAGACTCAAAATGAGAAAAATGAAATGTCCTTAGTACTTTATTTGAATATAGTTAGAAGACTCTTATATGCTTAATGTGTACATGTCCCGAAATTTGTTTTGTTTTCAAGTTAGTTAATCGATATCAATCAAACCTTGAAAAGGAATACTAGAAGGCTATCAAAAAGATACTAAGATATATGAAAGACATTGTGGATTACTGTTTATGTTATCAAAGATTAGATTTGCGTATTATTAGCTATTCAGATATCGATTGTGTATTATTTGCGTAAGGAATAGACGTGCATATTCTAATCCATAATAGAGATCGAGTTTGTAAATTGTTTAGCGATTGTGTAAGAAACGGTTTGGTTAAGAAGAGTTTTTTATGAATTTGGGCATGTAGGATGATATCGTTGGTCCAATAGTTGTCCATTATGATAATCAAGCTACGATAACTTTTACAAAAGATCTCAAATTTATAATAGACCAAAACATATCAACACTAGATACAATTTCGTGAGAGACATCATTTTAAAGAAAGGAAGTGAGTGTATAATATATTTCTATGCATCACATGGTTGTTGATCCTTTAACCAAACCAATTCTGAGATATGTATATCTTGCACATGTTAAATCTCTAAATTTGGGTTGACTAGGATAGATGAGTTCTTGAGCATACATATTGTACTGTAACACACCATTGAAAACCATGAAATTCAAGTTTATTTTATTTTTGAATTTGCATGTCTGAATTCTTAGTGTTTCAATATATATACATCATTTTATTTGGAAACTCAATAAGATTATAATGTCACACAAGTTAGAGATTAGCTCACTCACATGAGTAATCACTTTTGGTGCTAAGAGAGCGTACAACGATGAGACATATTTCTTAAGAAAAGTGGCATTGAGAGTGTGCGCAAAGAAGAGATATGTTTCTTGAGAAAATAATTTTTAGAGTAAAAAATGTTGCCTTGATGATCAATCAAGATGAGGTCATGGTAAATACATTCAATAATGACTAGTTTGGATTCTCCATGTGTAAATAATTTGTGAATGTCAGTTGTAAATTCTAAATGAATACCTACAAGTTTGGAAATGTTTAAGAACTCAAGTTATGCACTGAGTGTAGCGACTGAACTAAGATCTGTATAGTGTTGATGTAATGACATTTGTGGAGAATATTCACTGTAACATATGTTTCATACCATATGTGCATAAGTTAATCAACCAATAAAAGTAATAAGTGAATGAATTCTTGTTTTCTCACTGTGTGAGACTTTTTTAGGTTTGCCTCGTGTTAGTACCCTTAGGCTTTTATTATTATTTGATATTTATTCTTAGTGTTTGTTATCTTAACTTAACATCTATGATTACACACAATTTGATCTATGAAACATGACTTAGAAAGTAATTAAATTTAAATTAAGAATTTCAAGTATAGTAGGAAAACTTATATATTATGTGTATCCATTGACAGACCAATCTTATCAATCATATGTGAGATATGACTTGATTATGAATACCTAAGAAAATAACACAATAATATTTGAGGGGTTAAAGAGAGCTAGTATTATCAAGTCTAAGGTACTGCGAGACTAACATTTTATTATATATCTTTATTCAAATTGAAATGATTATGTTATTCCTAACATATGTATAGTAATTAGCTTCTAAGTGTAGGTTGCTCGTAAGATTGTACAACATATTTATAAGCATGAAATGTACTGTCATATGCAATTTCTGTGTATGAGTTTTTTGGTTCATATCACCTATCAGGTGTGAGTGAAAAATATTGGGTTTGATCCACTCATAGTAGGTTAACTTGACTCATGCCCAATATGATATCAATTTATAATGCTGCCTATGGCAGTTGTGGAAAGCTAAGAGCAGTTACTTTAATTTAAAAGATCAAAAACTGTCACATAACTCTTTGAATGTAGTATTTTACACAAAGAATTTAAAAAAACACTAAACTCTTTTTTCTTTTGCTCTCTATACTTCAATTTTACAGAAGAAAATAAACATAGAATATTACAGTATATTAAGAATCAAATTGTGTTGTAAAATTATGATCGTCAGACATCACATCATCATCAAATCTGCTTAGAACAGATTTCGGTTATGCCAGTTTGATCCTGTTTAAATATTCCAACAATTTCAAAATATGATGATCAAGGTACGTTTTCTATTTCAAACTATGTAAAAAACATGAAATTTAAGATTTATAGACATAATAGTTTAATGTTTAATTGTTTCTCCTTGAATGTAATAATGACTTACATCATAGACATAATTAATTGTTTTTTTTATGAATATAATACTGATTTATATTATGGGCATAATAATTTTTTCTATGAATATAATGTAATTATGATTTACATGATTGATAGTTTAATGTTTAATTATTTCCATTTAAATGTAATTATTATGACTTACACATGATATCAAAGCATGGTTTAAAAACTATTGTTTATCCCTTAAAGCTTGTTGTTGCATATAAAAATAACAATATTAATTTGTGTGTAAATACAAAGAATAAGTCTTGGTATTACATAGACAAATATGACATATTTTTCACCTTTTCTTTTCTGAAGAATACATAAAATGTATATCACACTTCACAAATAAATGCATTATAATTGTTTTGTGAGAATTGTGTATTAGTGTATATATATTTATTAAACAGGACAAATAAATAAAGTATATTTAGATTTGAAGACATATGTAAACGACATATATATGCATGACCAAAGACATTTTTTTGAGTAATGTCTCCATTGAGGTCGTAAGATTATTTTCTCATCTATTTGCACAATACTAAAGGAAAAGTCACATAGTCAAATTGTTGCATTGAAGAAAAATAATGAAAAATGTTTTATGTCATTTTGTAGTTTTTGAATTATAGTTTCCTAATGATTATTGTTATTAGTTATTAAAGTTTTTTTTTCATTATGGTTTTTTTTTATATATAAACGGTTTTTATTCTAACAGTGACATATAAAATATTAGTTATGGCAAATATGAAAGAATTAAAAGAAATTAATTATAATTCAAAATTTATATTAGGATGATTTGTTAGTCATCAAAGTAGTCAAATTTTAATGTAAATAAATTAAATTATAATGAAAAAATGTAATTCATTATGATAAAAAGAAGTGACTGTTTGCTAATAGTAAAATGTGATTTTTTATAAAGAAAATATGTGTCACTTTATAAGGATATAACCTTTAATGAAAAGTTACAATTTCATCTATAAATAAGAGTTAATTTTCTTTCTATCCCTTACACTAATACGCTACAATACACTAAGAGTAACAATTTATAGATGAAAAAACTTAAGCTCTTTTTATTCATTATTAAACCAAATGGTCAAGTGAAGGAAACCAACATCTTCTAAAATCGAAATGAATTCTCTTTACGTTTTGTGTGTTTCAAAATACAATGATCAATATATGTTTTTTTATCTTCAAACTATGTGAAAAACAGACATGATTAATTATTTCTATTTGAATGTAATTATTGTGACTTACACACTAGACTAAGCCTTGCATGGGAAAATGTCTTTTGACCAAAAACAAAAGATGATAAGCCTTGTGAAGACGAGTAAAAATTAACTTTGAATTCACCAAGACATAGATAGTCTTCGTGCTTCCTTAGTTATGAGATCATTCATATATATAGATGTATAGTTTAAGTAAAAAAAATTGCATATTGTATCTCAAATTGGATATAAAGGATTGAATCTTTCTTCTTGTATATAAGTTGCGTTGATGGACATGATTTTATAGTATTAAACCCATCAATGATGGATTTTATGCCAAACTTTATAGTAATTTCCTTTTCAATATATACTATTAGACTATCATTAAAAAAAACAAAACTAAAATAATAAACTAAAATAAAATTTAAAAAATGGAGTTTTATTTGAGAAGAATCCAATCATATCAAAAATGAGAGACAATGAGATTTTAAAATAGGTCAAAAGACTTATTCTCACCCAAAGTTTAGTGTATTTTTGAACTCTTACTCACAAGATTTTAAAAACTCAAATACTTATCTGTCATTTAATTTCTGTTAAAATTCTTTGTTAGTTGTAAGGATAAAACTGTTATTTCACCAATAATATTAAAATAAATAAAATTTAATTCCATTTTCTCTCAATGTTTTAAAAATTAACAATTTCACCACAAGTTCAACTTTTTTAGGTTTAAAAAATGACTTTTTTCCCTTAGTACTAGGGTTTAAACTCATGACTTCCTCTTTTTTCTTTGTCTTCGATGAACGAAGACAACAAAAGCTGAAGATCGAAGAATGACAATGAAGAACAAAGGCAACGAATCGAAGATGAAGAGATTCATTTTTGTCTTCATTGAACCAGCTCTGAATGACAAGAATTGACTTTTTTTTCCATTGATTTGGCTTTGGAAGAAGACGAATCACATGACAGAAGCTTCATCTAGAGTTGATTACGAATTTGGAAAAGCTGATGAAGACAACGGGTTTTGTGTCTTTGTCTATTTCTTTGACAATGCTTGGATGAATTGTCTTCTTTCATTTCTTCAATTATTGACAACATTTTCTGAGCGACTAGAGTAGGAAGATAGGTGGGAAGCTTTGGTTGTTGGCCAAGATAAAGGAGATGGCCAAAGAAAAGAAAAAACCTTGAGGTGAAATCATAACTTTTCAAATATTATGTGAGGAAAAATTGTTAGTTTTTTAACCTGAGGGGGAGGGGGGATAAGATAAAATTTTAGTTTTTAAATTTTTTGTTAAATGACAATTTTACCCTTAATCATAACAGAAAATTTTAATAAAAAGATAAGTATTTTCATTTTTGAAACCTCATGGATAGGAGTTTAGAAATACACCAAACCTTGGATGAGAATAAGTTCTTTGGCCTTTAAAATAAGAAATATAATAACGTTAGAGTACTATAATTAAAAAACAAATAAATAAAATAACAAGTTGACATAATATTAAAAAATTGGGTTTTATTTTGAGATGGAATTACAATGGTGGTCAAACAGATAAAAATTGAGAGATAAAAGAGATTTAAAAATAAGAATTGTAGTCTGTTACTAAAGATGATTTGATTAGATACATAATTGATGGAGTAAGACCAAAGTTTGACCCCATAGAAGTGTATATTACAGCAAAACTAGAATTTTCCACTAAGAACACAACCTTGGTGTAGGCCAAATATGCTCTACAAAAGTATGAATAGAGACTGGTTACAAATTTTGTGAGTTTTATGGATATTCAGTTCAAGGTAGTCTAGTTTATATGACAAAGTAAAGATGGGGCTAGAAATAATGTGAGGGCTTACTAATAGAGTATTAACAGTTTTGATTTGATGTTTGATAGATAGAGCGAGAATAACTTCAAAGTAGATGTTTTTTATGAAAATCAGAGCAATTCAGGTTTAGCCAAGGTAGAGTAGGCCAAAGTAGTGTGTCAAGTTTGTGCAAAAAATGGTCATATAGCATTAAATTGCTATTATAGGTTTGATATAACCTATAACAGATCCATTTTGAAGGTTGGAAGTACCTTAATTGATTCTTATGATTTTCAACAAAATATAACAAACTTGTAACTTTATTCAGATGGATTAGAGTCACATGCTCCTCTTCAATTTAAGGTAGAAAACTCTAGGTATTATAAACTAGCAAATTTAGGAGAAAACCAAGCCTTTCCTGCTCAAATAGGTTATTATTTCTTCGAACCAAATTTTGAAAACACAAACTCATCCAACCCAAACACAGTGAAGGCACCCATTGTCCATAACAACCCATACACAACCAATCCAAACACTCTATAAGATCCCAACTAGTATTAAGATTCAGGTACCATAGATCATGTGGCCTTAAATTTTCAACAACTTGTTGTCAAGTCTGAGTACAGTGGAAAACAACAATTGCAAGTTGCCTAGGTATAACCCATATAAGTTTCACGTCTTTTCCTTCATTTAATTCAAACATATATCTGCACTTTAAAAATATACTTTGTGTACCAAAAATAACAATTTCCTTAGTATTTTGAAATTCACTAAGGGCAATAATGTAATTGTTAAATTCATTTTTCATTTTTGTGTTGTCAAGGACAATGACACATGGATCTTTTCTTCAAGAGACATTTAGAGTTGTACTATATCAACTAAATTCACAACCATTTTTTCTTGCTCATGTAGGAAAAGATTGGCATCAAAATTGTTTTACTGTTTCTAGAAAACAAAATGTTGAAAATAAAGTTTTAGGATTTGTTTTTAATGTAAACAATATAGATTTAATTACTTGGCATAAAAAATTAAGACATCCTTGTTCAAATGCTATGCCAAATGTACTTAAAATCATGTTGTGATTGGATTACAAGTTAAATAAACTGTCATTTTGTATTGACTGTCAATTTGGATAGCCTTACCAAAATTATTTTCTAAATCAAACTCAAACATCCATTAGAATTAGCAGAACCTAATCAACAAAACAATTCATCCAAACACACTTTAACACAAAACACAGAACAAATTCAAACAAACAGAGACTAATTCATTTTCCATAATAAACTTGGAAGTCATTTTTCTTATTGAAAAGGACAAACTAGTAACTATAGAAGAGCATCCTTTAATTGCACCAACACTCCCGATAATTACTAGGTCAAAAACAAGAAGTTTATCCAAACCTAGGATATTTCTCACTCAAACTGAACTGGTAGCAATGAATGAACCAAAGTTTTTTAAGAAATCAAATGGAAATCCTCTTTGGTATAAATCAATGGAAGAAGAATACAATACTTTTACTAAAAATCATACCTAGACACTGGTACCAAAAACCCTTGATATGAATGTTGATAAATGTGTCTTTAGAACTAAGCACAATGCAAATGGGATTGTTCATAAGCTAAAATCCATGTTGGTGGCAAAGGGTTTTCAACAAAATCTTGGTATACTCTATTCTGATACCTTTAGCCCTAGGGTAAAATCAACAACCATTAGAATAATCATTACCTTGGTTGTCTCCTTTGGGTGGGTCATCCATCAAGTAGACATAATTAATACATTCTTAAATGGTAATTTGCAAGAGAAGGCGTACATGACTCAACCTGGAGGGTTTAAGCATCCAAAAAAGGTGTCACATGTATGCAAGCTAACCAAGACTTTACATGGATTGAAACATACTCCTAGAGTTTGATTTGACAAACTTAGAACAGCTCTATTAACTAGAGGTTTTGTCATTTCTGTATCACGCACAAGTCTCTTTATATTGCAAAATGAGGATGTAACAAGCTATATTCTAATTTATGTAGATGGTATCTTAAATACTGGTATAGACAAAAAGTATATTCATGAATTGATTGGTGATTTGAATAATGAATTCTCACGAAAAATTTAGGAGAATTGACCTGTTTTTTTTTGGGAAGCCTATAGAAAAGCAGAAGGATTACATTTGTGTCAGAAGAAGTATGCCACTGACTTGCTAATTAAACAAGTCTGATCAATGTCAATCCTTGTTCAACTCCTATGGTTGTTGGAGCAAACTTTTTTGTTTGGGACAATGAACTTTTTTGAGAATTCTTTTTTGTATAGGAGTGTAATGGGATTAGTTCACTATTTAACTCTTGTCATACCTAAGTTTCACAATTAATAGGTTGAGTCAATTCCTTAGAGCACCCACTAAACTGCAATGGCAGGCATGTAAAAGACTTTTAAGGTATATAAAACAAACAATTCAGTATGGGTTGTGGTTTGGACCTGTAAAGTTCTTGACCTTAGAAGCATACACAAATGTTGACTGGGCAAGAAGTGTTGAAGATAGGAAGTCAACCAGTGGCTATTGTGTGTATTTAGGGAGCAACCTGGTGTAATAGAGCTCTAAGAAATAAAAAGGTGTAGTCTTATCCTCAACTGAATTAGAATATGAGGTCTTAAGCCAAGTGTTAACAAAATTGTCATCATTCAGAAACTTGTTTTCTGAAATAGAAATGATTACCTTTGAAATGATTGTAGTATGGTGTGACAGTCATAGTGCTAATGCTCTTGCTTGTAAGATTGTTTCTTATAGTAGAACAAAACATATTGAATTAGATTTGTATTATGTAAAAGAACATATTGCAGCGAAGTTGTTATCAACTAGTTTAGTATGTATCCACTGAGTATCAAATAACAGATATTCTAACTAAGCCTTTGTCAGCAGTGAGGTTTAATATGCTCAAAGAAAAATTGAAGTTTGTAGACTTGACTAAGTGTTTTTGGTTTATTGGTTGAGGGAAAAGAAAAAGACAATAGTGCAAAATGAATGTGCTGTGCTTAAATGCTTGTTGTTTTTTTGTTATCTAAAAAGTATGTTGTACCACTTGTTTGTTAAATGTGGTTGTGGTTATGTTGTGCTCTCGATTGAAATGGTGATTGTTGTTGATGGAAAAAATTTTTTTAGGTGATAGGATTCTAGTTGATACGGTGTTATGAAACTTAGTTGATTTAATGATTGTAAAACTAGCCACTAGACTTAGGGTATGACCTACTCTGTATGACTGGTTTTGATTGGAAGAAATAGTACGATTTGGATGAGGTTCCTCGTTACAAAAAAAAAAAGTGTTATAAAAACTCATGCAAAAGAAAAAGTTTAATATTTATTGTGTTTACAGGAAGAAAATAGGAGATGTATACAATAATCAAACATATATTTTCAAGGTAAACTAAAACGTTACACATTTTAGTTTGAGAGAAGATGTTAGAATGTAAGCTCTAATAGAAGATTAATAGAGTTAAAAGAAACGTTTAGTTGGCTTTTCTTTAAAATGATGCACTTCTTGGTGTTTATTTTGCCCCCTATTTACAAAATATCAAAGGAATTCTAGAGAATTCCACCCTCTCTCTGGAATGTCTTCTTTTTAAGGTTGGATTTAAATTGAGCCGAGCTCGAGTTCAGCTGAGTTTACATATAGCTGAACTTGAGCTTGAACTCGTAAAAGCCAAGCTCGAATTCAGCTCGAATACAATTCGACTTATTTTTCGTTATTAAAATGACGTTATTTTAATACATATTGATCAAAACAACGTCGTTTTAATACATATTAATCAAAACAACATTGTTTTGAATCAAAATTTTTAATTAAAAATTTTAGCGATTAGCTTGAACTCGTATAGAGCTGACTCGTTTCGGGTTCGAGTCCAGCCCTACTTCTTTCCATAACACCTTTCTTGTGTTGAGCTAGGGTTACACTGTTGAAGAAAAACAGGCAATATAACCACACGACACCAAATCTAGATAAGTACATCTTGAAAAAATTTTCACTATTATTTTACTTCTTTTATTAAGTTATTCATGAATGGTGAAAATTTATAATTTATTGATGATTGGTGGTGTAAATCTGTTTTTTTTTTCCATATTTTTTGGTGTATTGAGCTTGATTTCTGCTATGAAGATGTAAATTCAGTAAAAGTAAGTCTGCAAAGTTTTGAACTGTTTTCTTGTTATTCTTTTTTGTTCTTAATGATTTCTTCGTGTTTTACTACTTTTTTTTATGTGATTTTTGTACTGATGTCCAAGAGAGAGAGAGAGAAACCACGCATGTACACTCTAATTAACTAGTTGTGTGTGTGTGTGTGTATGTACATGTATATCTATATATATATATAGACAACCAGATAGCCTCTGAATCTTCAAGTCAGATTCGTCATCAATCAAAAATGTTTGATAGTAGTTGACTCATAATTGCAGTAGTAACTGTGGCTAAAAATATATGTTTTCTCCAGTTATGTGTTTCAGTGGCTAAAAATAAATTATATACGAAGTTATGAAAATTAAAGACTCCGTCTGAGTCAAAGAAAAACTAAATTATTAATTAATCAACACCGTTAAACCACCAGAAGAGAAAAGTTGCTCAGATAATTGTCGTACTAAATTATATGTCTGTTTCTAATGGCCAACACAGATGACCGATTTAATTTCTTCAAAATCAACTCAATCTTTTATTCGGCAATGCATAATTATACATAATACAACTTCATGCCTTCATTATCATAATATAAGATTTCAGTTTATGGCGGAATTTATTATCCCATGTTCCCATCTTTTTTATTTTAATTAATTTCTAGTAATTAATATGAATAATACTTTAAAAGCCTTCACCCCCTTCGATGGGATGTTATTTTATGCCCTTCATTGTTTAAGCAGATGAGTCCAAGCACCAACAATAGTAATCTGACCTGGAGATTGCCTGCAGTTCTTCTGGGCTCATCCTCCATGACATTATTTTAAAAACTCACAATTTTTCGTGGGTTTAAGTTATGAAAAGTGGCATTTTCTCTTTAGGATTTATTTTTCTTTTTTATATTTTCCAGCCATGGTCTTTGTCTCTAGTCACTGTCTTCAACCCAGTCACTCTCCCTCTCCGATGATGAGCGATGCTCTCTCTCCTAGAAGATCAGTCATCTTCGTCGTGATATACATCTTTTTTTGTCAAGTCAAAGTCATCTTCAGAGATGAATCTCGGAAGATCTACCAAAGGTAGAAGGTTATAGCATAGATCTTCGATCAATCTTTCGAGATTTGTCTCTAAAGAAGGGATCGAAGCTTCAATTTTGTCCCGTTTGATGAAAACAAAGATGTGTTGACAACGATAATTGATCTTCTGGGAGAGAAAGCTTCACTCAATACTAGAAGGGAGAGACAACATCCACAGGGAAAGAGATTGGGCTGAAGATGGGGGGAGAGGGGTAAAATGTACCTTTTCAAAACTTAGGCTGAAAAAAAATTGCGAGTTTTTAAAACTAAGGTGGAGAAATTAGGTAAAAAAATTTTTAATGTCACTAGTAAAATGACAATTATACTTTTATTTTTAATGGATTTTGTTAACTTTAACAGTTGACGGATAGGTATTTGGATTTTCGAAACTTAGCAGATTAGAGTTTAATAATAAAGTAAATCTTGGGTGGGAATAAGTCTTTTGGCCCCTTTTTTTTTATGATAAGATTCTCGTTGATACGGTGCTATGAAAACTCATTTAAAAGAAAAAATTTAATGACTATTGTTTTTATTAGAAGAAAATAAGAGATGTATACAACCATCAAACTTACATTTGCACATTTTAGTTTGAGAGGAGATGTTAGAATGTAAGCTCTAACGGAGTTAAAAGAAAACGTTACTTAGCTTTGCTTCGAAACGATGCGTTTCTTGGCGTTTATTCTACTTCCTGTTTACAAAATATCAAAGGAATTCTAGAGAATTCTAACCTCTTTCTCGAATGTCTCTTCTCCATAACACCTTTCTAATGTTGAGCTAGGGCTACACTGTTGAAGAAAAATGGACAACATGGCCATAGGACTAAAGATCTAGATAAGTTCAGCTTGCTAGTATTAATTTTCTCTGTTATTTTACTTATTTTATTCTCTTATTTATAAATGGTGAAAATTTGTAATTTATTGATGATTGATGGTGCAGATCTATTGTTTTTTTTTTTTTTCATGTTTTCCACTGTATTGAGCCTGATTTCTACCATATAAACCAATGTATTCTTTCAATTTTTAATCAATGAAGATGTATATTCAGTGAAATTGGGTTCCTAAAGTTTTCAAATGCTTTCTTTTTATTCTTTCTTAGTCTTGATGATTTCTTTGTGTTTTGGTACTTTATTCTAGGTGACTTTTGCACTGTTTTTGGTTTAAATATGTGGATCTAGGCCTCGCATATATACATATATATATATATATATAGAGAGAGAGAGAGAGAGAGTTCTAATTAATTCCCAGCTTAATTTGAGCTCAATGATGTCCAAGAGAGAGAGAGAGAGAAACCATGCATATGCATACTTTTATATATATACCGAAATCTGTAAGATCTCGTACTTCTTCTGTATGGGGTCTCTAAATTATAATTTCCTATAGCAATCTTCAAGTCAGATTCATCATCAATCAAAAACTGATTGATAGTAGTTTATGTTTTCTTCAGTTATGTGTTCCAGTGGCTAAAAATAACTTTATACGAATTTATGAAAATTAAAGACTCCGTCTGAGTCAAAGAAAAACTAAATTATTAATTAATCAACACCGTTAAACCACTAGAAAGAAAAAAGTTGCTCAAATAATTGTCGAACTAAATTATATGTCTGTTTCTAATGGCCAACACAGGTGACCGATTTAATTTCTTCCGAATCAACTCAATCTTTTATTCGACAATGCATAATTGTACATAATACAACTTCATGCTTTCATTATCATAATATAAGATTTCAGTTTATGGCGGAATTTATCATCCCATGCTTCCATCCTATTTATTTTAATTAATTTCTAGTAATTAATACGAATAATACTTTAAAAGCCCTCACCCCCTTCTCTGGGATGTTATTTATGCCCTTCATTGTTTAAGCAGATGAGTCCAAGCACCAACAATAATAATCTGACCTGGAGATTGCCAGCAGTTCTTCTGGGCTCATCCTCTCGAGCTCGTTCTGCCTCCATGGCGCTGTTGCAAAAATGTTTCGGTTTTGTGGGTCAGAAGAAAGTGGATACTCCTCGCTTTTATGCACTTGGGATCTCATTCTCATGTACAATCTCATTGTTGCAACGCAATCCTCGTATGGATCTTGCACACCAGTTTGAATATCGTATCTATAAAATATATATAGAATTTGGATTATTATTATACATATTAAACTTAAACCATTTATATTGGTTAAGAAGGACCATAAAATAATGTTGTTTCCGGGTTACTTACCCTAGATATGCTTGGGTTAAGTATTTCAGTGAGTTGCTGAGCTTGCTACTTTTCATCAATGGAGGATATTGGGCTGTATCCCTGATGAAAAGTTGATAGGTAAAAGACTTGCGTCATTCATATATAGCTTTGGTGCACAAGTGGATTGTGAATTTGTGATAAGATTGAAAGAACTTTAATTTACCTGATCATGGTTGGTGGATATTCAACTTGCAAACGATCAAGATCATGGTCCAAACCATGACCCACAAGAATCCTGGCATTCCCACCTCTTGCTCGAATTCTCCACATCGGTTCACCATTGCAGAGGAAATCTTGAATCCTCCTTTGCACTTGCCTTAGTGGGATTGCGTCCCTCAGCTGTTCTGGGCGAATGCCTGTTGTCTCATACCTATAGTTTGTGACTTGAACTGGTGGTTTAACATAAGCATGGAAGATAATGTTTTCACGTTCATCAATGATGCAAAGCCTTCCACAATAATCTAGAGAGCCATCAGTGCCCGCACCAACCATTTTGCAAGCTAGCGCAACTATATGTGGATTTCTTGAGTAAGTGTTATCCACAGTTCCTAAATTTGCTAAGCGAGTGGTAAGTACCTGAAACAAGAAATTGATGGTAAAAATTACTGACGGAAGAATAAAAATTAGTTGAAAGATAAACAGTAATTAAGAGCAAAGTATTTACATTAGAGAGTTGGCATCCTTCTTGGTGAATCCTACGAGCATGTGGGCTCTCAAGGATGGCTAAGCAGAATCTACATCCTCGGACGTTAAATATATTGTTGCACTCCAGTTTAGGCAATGGCCCTGTTATATATATGAATGAACTGTATAAAGATCGAGCCCTGAGAGTTAACGAGAGAGAAGTTGCTTCTATAAATGGAGAATTATTTGAAGCTTGATTACCTGTAAGATGTTCCCTTAGAGATTCAAAGGATCTGCAATGTTTCTTACAAATTGCACACATGGGTTCATGAACCGAGTGAAATGAAGTTCTCATGTGCTCCACAAGGTGTTCCATTCGGTTAAATTGTTTAAAGCATGCTGCACACTTGTTCCTGCTTAATTTTGGTAAGACAAGGCCTTAAAAGGGGAGAAAATTTGCCTAAAACTCTTGTCAAAACAAAAGAAGATTGCCTTACCTGAGGGTTTCTGAAGACTCCATTCTGTCGGCCATGACTGAGATTGAGAGCTGATCACCTTAAGTTTAAGATAGTACACTATCACTCAAGATGCAGGTAATAGCTAGAAGAGAAGAGATACTGGTGAAGTTAGGGTTATTGTGGTAAGTATTTATAGAGTAAGGAGAAGGAATTAATTATTATTGCCTCCAGCTTTAAGAAGGATTGATTCCTTGAGACCATTAATTGAGTTTGTATGAACCTGGCTCCATCATCCAAACATATATACTACATTCGTAGTAATCCAGATGCTTGGGGGTCCACGGTTCCGCCAGAATATTTCTCCTGCTGCTGATGCTAGCTCTTAATTTTCTGTTAGTAGGTTTTTGTGTTACATAGGATATCACACCATGATAAATGTCAAGATTCCTGCATCAAAGCCTTAATTTCCCAGATATCTCTAATGGTGAAGAACAATTTTGCTCAGTGATTGGTGAAGATTGAGCAAATATGAAACATGCTAGGATTGGGAATGCCACTCAGTTAGTCAACTTGAGAACTTTGTCATTTTCCAGTCTGTAATTGATGTGCATTGAGATTCCAGGATACTCTATGCCATGACTTAAAAAGTGTTACCTAATTCATCCGGAATAGACTGAGAGATGCTGCCGATACAAATAATTGGTAAGTAGCAGTCTGTTACCTTCTGCCTTTGTTATTTCTTAAACTTGGTTGATCCGTAACATTAAATAACCTTCTTTACGCTACCTTGGCGTTGGAATCATTACTCAAGCAACACAGTGCAGCTGAACAATACTAGTAAAACAGTGGCTAATCTTCATCGATTATTTGCAGATTCTTTTTGGTACTGTAAAGGACCAAGCGCTTACATCGGCTGGAATCATGAACCAGTTGTAAGATGAACCTTATCTCTCGTTTTTTATCTCAATATCCAGTCAAAGATTTTAATGTTAGTTATTTTTTCTTTGAATCTACTAAACTTCCCTTCCCCATGTTTACACGATTCCTCTAAAAAAGTTCTGATCAGGGAAATAACCTTAACTTTCCTGAAAGTGTCAATCATCAGGCCAAGATGGGTAATAAATTTAGACTACATATTCAGGGGTCAAGCATGTGCATGTGGGGTTAGCGAGATGATTAATATTTGTAGAGCTTTCATCTCATCGTTAATTCATGAAAATTAATGTTAATCCTCATGCTTTACTTTCGGCAAAGGAATATAAAGTTGCAGATAAGGATTTTCTGAACCTCGGTGAGGAATGTCTCTCTACAGGAGCTGGATGCAGTCATATAGCAAAGAAAACAACAAGACGAAGCAGAAAGGTTTGACCACAGAAGGTTGGAGGATTCAGGAAGACTCACTTTTGACTCCAAAAAGGTACCCAGTAGGTTCGCATTTCTCGCTTTGAAGATGCCCAATTCCTTTCTATTGTTGGTCCACTGCCAGATCAAATATCCAAGGTCACCCGTCTTTGTTAACAAGTCAAACCAAGGCATTTTAATATGACAAAGATTGCTCTTCTCACACACTCTCACGCCATCACTCTTCATTTCAAAGGAACCATAAATTTATCAACTCCGTCAACAAAAGAGAAGATGCTCTTTTATTCCAGTCCTTTCAGCTCCACTTTCTTCGCCTTTTCCATTTCTGGCCATATATGAATGCCAAAAAACACATAGATAACTCTTAAAAGCAGTTTCTTGTATAAAAAGGTATAAGTTTAAGTTTTTTTTAATAATATTTTAATATTAAACTTTTAACTTATTAAACTTAATAATTATGATAAAATCAATCGTTAAACTTAAGATTTAACCTATTTGATATGAGATTTCTTAATTAAAAAAAATATCAATATATATTTTATCTATTAGAGAGTATAAGTGCAAGTTTTATCTAACGATATTTCAATATTAAACTCTTAAATGACCGTTATGAAATTGACCACTGAACTTGAAATTTAACTTACTCAATGTGAGATTCCTCTATTTAAAAAAAACCCATAGATGATACACAATTCTTAGCTATTAATGTATACTTTTCCCATGCTCCACTTATACCGGAAAAAAAAAAAAACTTAAAATAAAATGAGGTCAAGGAAAGATTTGTTGAATTTATATGAAGGTGATGTATACGCAGAGGACCATCACATATGCATTAATTCCATGGCAACAGAGGTACATGCTTGTGCTTGTGGAGAAAGAAACAAATTGAAAAAGAAGAGACTTGATGCTTTGAATGTCAAAGATTGTCAAAAGGATAGCCATTCTCTTTCTTTTACAGTTGTCTGATGGTATGAGGAATTCGGGAGGTCGAAAAATTAAAAAACAATAATAATGCATGCATGTATCCGATAGGATAAAACTGGTCCAGCTGCCTTTTCCTGATTCATCACTCTGAATATTTTGATGAAGCGGGTGCGTTTTAACAATCATTGATCATAGGGTGGTAATTGTTCCCGACTACTTTATTGATCCAATCTAAACCATTCAAAGATTTTATGTTATATATTTATATTTTTTAATTTTTATATAGCAATTAATTAATTATAATTTTATAAGGTTTAAGCATGATTTCATTTGCATAATAGTTTATGAATGAGCATTAGGCAATTTGATCCATGCCTAGGCCTACATACATTGGACATAATCTAATTACATCATTTTGGGCCCTTTCGGCTTATCAACCAAAGAAAGAAACCTCTCTTCTCAACAACACGGGCACAGGTGGTTCTTTAAATTGAATTTATGATGGCCATTCGAGTTTCTTTCATGTCATAATTAAAAATTCTTTTTTTTTTTTTTTGTGAGACCTTATGGAGATGAAGATAATAGAATAATTTTGAAATTTATTCATAAAGTAAAATCTATTAGATAGAATAATGACATTGCCCACTAAAAGTCTCATAATCCAATTTTAATTGATTTGAATATTTTAGGTCTAACTTTTATTTGATGATCAAATAAAATAAAAAATGGCTTTTATCCTGACACTAAAACATTTTAATAAATTTCATTTTTATCAAAAGAGTGTGTGTGTGTGTGTGTGTACACGCACTGAGTTGTCTTAGTTGACTGGTTTCGTTGGTTGGTGTGGTCAAACATAAAATGAGACTGAGGGAGAAGTTGGGAGAGAGGGAGAATGTTGCCATCTCCAGTCGTCAGTAATAGTGGTTGAAAAAACCTTAAAGAGAAATATTGATTTTTCAAACTTTAAATAAGTAAAAATTTATTTGATTTTTCAATTTAGGGAGAAAAATATAACAAATTTTTAGTTTTTTTAAATATTTTGATAAATAATAATTTCACTCTTGATAATGATAACAAAATTTAATATACGGATAGATATTTAGATTTTTGATAATTAACTAATGAGAAATTGAGTTTACGTCAAACTTTGGTTGAGAAATAGTCATTTAACCTTTATAATAATATCAAATATATCTCTCTTAATATATGGAATAAGACAATCGCTCAACAATTGATCTTCCATTCGATTTCATAGTTGATTTTCTTTCTAACTAATGTCTCTCAAAATCACTCTCATACCATCCCTCTTAGCCCAAGAGTATATATACAAAAAATACCTAATACTACCTTTAATACAATCATTCTCTCTTAGCTTTGAGCTAGCCGGTCTTATTCTCTCTACTCCAACTGGTTTGAAGTGCTCCCGAGTTTTTGCTTTTCCTCCTGTGCACATCCTTGCAAAGTCGTACATGTAACAACCTGCTTTCAGATGTTTCAAATAGAGTTCTTCAGTTCAAATTCTTGAAAACGGTGAGTTAAGAACAGATACAAAGAATTAATTTTTAACCCAACTGATATGACATGAAAATCATGTGTCAAATCATCACACAATTGATTGTTTATATATAACATAAGAAGCTCCATTGATAAGCCACTTGAACAAAATTGAGCAAGATGAATCAATTTCTTCTTGTCAAAAGTAAAAAATGAATCATTTGAACTTAAATCTGCCACACATAGAAGTAACTCGATATTCAACTCATTGAAAAAATTGACAAGGTATTGGAGTTGAATATATAACAACATAAAAGAATTCCATCCGTTAAGCAGTACATTCATATATATTTAACAACAAAATATTAAACTAAACTATACAGAATGAGGGTTTTATTATTATTATTTTTTTCTGTATGACTGAAAAAATATATATATTAAAAAAATATTATAATCAAAGTAAGGAAATTCTTCTTTACATATATGAAAAACTTAAACTGTAAACCATTTTGATCATACAAAATCCAAATTCATGCTTAAACTCATAATTAAATATCTCCATTAAAATAGGTAAATTAGTGTCATATACTTTAGATTTCATTGTAGTTGCTCGAATCAATTTAAAGGGTAGTCGCCGAACCGTGAGATAATCTCAAGTCAAGAGAGTAGGTGAGATTCTTCCTTTCATAAAAAAAATGAGTGGTGCTGTCATTGTTGTTGCTGTTGAAGATGCGACAGTGCTTCTACTTAGGTTGATGAGGAGTCGTCAAATAACAAATTAAATAATAACATTCTGTTGGTTGGAGTATCGCCTTTGTTATATATCACATATATGAAATTGTTAGAGCACCTACTCCACTTAATTTTGTAGCATATTATATACATATGTATGTGGATGTATAAGGTTGAATGGCTGGGTGGGTGAGGGTTTGAACTTATTCGAACCCAAAAGACTTGAGCCCATATAATATATATAAATAATTAAAACAAAGGGGTGGGGTTTAATTTTCAACAACAGAATATAGTGTGGTTATGGAATTGTTTTTATTATAACAATCAATAAGCTTGTCATGTCCATTACACACCAATGCCATTAATCATTTGAAATTGTCCCACTCCCACTACATAGAATTAGATTCTTCTCTTCATTACATTATTTTTCATTATTAATTATTAATGTAAATTGATGTGCTATGATTATAATGTACATGAAGAGAAAGTCTAATAATTTATGATGGTTGTATTTAAACGGAGACATTAGAGACTCAAATAAAAAAAAAAAGTCTTACATATAATAAAATTGAATAAAGTGAAAGATATATAAATGTGTAGATTGAATCTTAACACAAACCAATTAGTTTTGTATAATATGAGTTTTAATCTCTACATGTGTAAATCTAATATATATTTTTCACAAACATCAATTTGTATTAATTGGTTCAACCCAAATAACATAATAATGCAAGGTAGATTATATTATCTAATTATTTTCATAATAATAACTTGTATGTTACAAAATTATTAAAAATAAATGTCATTCTTAATTAAAATTTTCTAAACTTCTAACTTATCTTCATCCACTATTTGAATTTGGACAATGTTGCCTTTATATATTCTTCATGTTGGAAAAATCAATCCGGCCAAAGTTCACGTGTTTGATGTTTTATGTCATTTCAAAGATTTCTTCATCATGCTTTAACATTTCTTGTCTTGTTTATTGCCTTTTTTTAATTGTCCGTCGCATTTCTTGGTTTATAGACTGAACAGAACACATTGCATAGCATATATATGCATTGTTTACGATCGATAATCCTATATACATAATCTTTACGTTGAAAAAAATTACATAAACTGATATAACATTAATATAACAAATGTTTTTGACATGTAACAGATGTTATATCAACTCCATACTAATTTGTGTAAATTTTCGATGCACAAAGATTGTGCATATAACATTACCCTTTATGTGTGCGCGTATATATAAAATAAAATATTAAATGACTCTTGTAATAAAGAGGTTAAATCAAAAAAATAAATTATCTTTTATTTTCTAATACTAATAAAATTATGTATATAAATAACGATATATTATCATGTGATTGAATATTATTTTATCTTTAATTTTTAATTATGTAATTATATAATGATACGTTGTTGTTTATGCATAATAATTATTTACATAGCATTACTCTGTCCCACAAGTTCTCTAAATACCAAAGTAATAGGGTTCCACAGTAGCCTCAAATTTAAAAGTTAGGGATTTTATGGGTGATGTAAAATGAAGAAGAATTGCCCTAATAATGTTAGGTTGCGGTTGGTTTAATCATGATGATATTGATATGATCAAACTTTTCTCAGGCAAATGAAAAGGGAGAGTCTGAGATTTGGCGTTCATATTACCAAGGGTAAACTTGTTTTTAGCATTTTGCTTTAGGGTTTGTACTTGTTATTTAAGAAGATGAGTTACGGGATTGTATGAAGGTAGTGGATGATGAAGACATCAATTATTTTGTTGCTCATGTTGATTTACTTTTGAGATATATTTGATTCAGATAATAATTTATTATTAAATATAAAAGATTATTAAAATAATAAATTACTTGAGAAATTACTTAATATAAATTTATTACTATGTTTTAATAAAAAAATATTTATATAAAAGATTATTAAAATAATAAATTACTTGAGAAATTACTTAATATAAATTTATTACTATGTTTTAATAAAAAAATATTATTTTAATTATTATATAAAAGTTTAAAGGATATAAAATTTTTTTTCACATTACTTATTATTTTAATTAAAAATTGACAGTATTATTATTCTAAAAATTTAATAATTATAGATAAAATAATAACAACAATAAAGAGGATCATGTTAATCTTTTAATACTTATAATAAAAGTGATTAAATTTGGTAATAAAATATTATAAAAAAAAATTAAAAAAGAAATCTAACCAAACACCCCCTTTAGTGAATGTGGTCAGTGGATAAGTCAATTATTTTAGTTGAGGAGGCAATTGGCATCATTAGTTGTGATTGCTTTGGTGTATCTTTTATGGCCAAAGGACTATTTTCCACCAAGTTTTAACTCAAACTCGAAACACAGTTACAACAATTTAAAAATTCAAATATTCACTCATACACTAACTTTTGTTAGAATTTTCTGTTAAAGGTAAAGATAAAATCGTTATTTTATCATTAAACCCAAAAACTTTAAAATTTATATCATTTTACTCTCTTAGTTTAAAAAAATAACAATTTCTCCCATGATTACACTTTGAAAAACTGCATTCCCCCCCCCCCCCTCAGGTTCAATTTTTCAAGTGGCTCAAGGGAATCCAACCGCTTCAAAGAAGAAGTGTCAACGATCTGGAGGAAGCATCATTGATTTGGACAACACTTCTTGATGAAGCATTGTCAATATGAATGATGCTTCTTGATGAAGCGTCTCGATTTACACGATGCTTCTCAATGAAGAGTCATCAATATGCATGACATTTCATCGAAAAGAATCATCCTCCATCGTTTGGATGACGGATGATGTTTCATCATCCAAAGCCATCTTTTTATTGTCCGGCCTCCATCCATTCATAAGATTATTTGGTTGGAAAAGATTTTTCAAACCCTAGGGAAGGATATGATAACTTTTTAAAACTCAATCATATGGGAAAATGGTTAGTTTTTCATATTAAGAGAAGAATGATATATGTTTTTATGGTTTATTGATAAAATAATGATTTTATTTTTATCTCTAATAAAAAATTTTAACAAAAATTAATTTATAGGTGGATATTTAGATTTTTAAGTTGTCACAAATACACTTAAAATTATGCTAAAACTTTGGGGGGGGGTGTTGGTGGGGTTGGGGAAGGAAAATTGTCCTTCGGCCCATCTTTTATCATGTATTTTGCCTAAACTATTGCCGCAGACCATCTCCATGTCAAGGTGGATGTTAGTCTGCAATTATTGGTGGCCTCGTAAACTTTGAGGCATACCATAATTATAGTTATAGTTATGTTTCAACCAAAATGTACCTTTTAAAGTAGAAAGGCATTGATTACTTTGTTATAATTTAAGTTGCATGTTATTGTTGTATTCTTATCAATATCAATCTTGAATGTTTGAAATTGGCAGCATGCCACCTGTTTTGCTTCGCTATTAATTGTCCTTATGCCTTTGCTCATGCTTATTTGTGCTTTTGAATTTTCCATGCCAATGCTTTCACAACTGTTTATCAACATATTGTAATTATTTTATTTAGACAACTTGGCGTCAAAAATTAATTTAACCCCCCCGTCCCCTAGAAAAAATACACTGAAAAAATTCAAATATTTTAGGAAATTTCTTTATTTTTTTCAGATTATTTTTCTTGTTTATTCATATATACATAATTAATATCCAAAAACTGTGAGAAAACCTTTTTCAATGGGCCAGGGCTAAAGCCTTTTTATTTTCCAATGGGCCAGGACTGGACCACTTTCAAAGACAGCAAGGATGCGGCTGGAATGTTGGATTTGGTCCACGTGGAGCCCTGCAATAATCATCACGTCGGAAAGTTGTCAAAAGCCAAACAACTCCGGCCCTCCCCACTCCCACCTTTTTTTTAAAATGCCACATGGTAAAAGTTAAATAAAGTTTCACTCATTTAACCATCATACACTGCTCTCACCGGAACATTTCCGTAAACTTTAACGCGTTGGAAAGCCGTTAATCCCGCCAATTTTTAACGCCATTCCTGAAACCAATGCGTATAATCTTTGCCTTAATCCATAATAATCCCTTACCAATTAATATTCGTATCTTCTTAAATTACCCATCTTCGATGAAATTAAAAAAATAATTTTTAATATTTGAGCAAACTTTATATAACGTCAATCCCAATTAAAGAACCATAATAATTAATAAATAAATAAATTATTAACTGATGTAAACATAATTAAAATATAATTAAAATCTTGGGGGTCGGAGAGAAGTCGCCTTCCTCATTGCTTCAACTGTCTTCAATGTGCTACTCCACGCATGTACACATATATCTGTAATTGTAATTCTCTATATACTTTGAAAAATCCTCATCAGTTTCCTCTTTTGCCCTTATCCTCCTCCCAATTTTCTAATTCTTTTTGTCCTTTTAGTAATTTTGTTCCTTCCCGCATACATGAACTTTGAGCAGTATATATGTAAAAGCAGAACCGAGTTCAAATACACCACAGACCACCTCATGTACATAACACCGACAGACCATTGTAGACTTAAAGTTTGAACATTCTCTTCGTTGAAACAGAACATTAAAAGGTATAACTTACATATATTTCTTTTATATATATCTTTATTGATTTGCATTCTTTGTGTCTCTTTGTTTTGCTTTGTGGCTTGTTTAATTCAATGGCCTGTTCTTGATATTAATCACTGGGAGAGAGCTCTGGCTTTTCTTTCTTTTTCTGGGTTTGTTTTACTTTGTAATGTTCAAGTGCAGAACTTTGTCTTTTGTATTGAAACGTTATATTCTGGGAAAATTTGATTATGTGTGGTGAAATTTAGTTTACAGTTAATAGGGAATATTGATTTATATGCTTGTGTTGCATGCTGCAAAAGCAAAAGAGTGTATTTTCTACTTTGCTATTTGTGGATAGGAATTGTTTTTTCTATATGCAGAAAGTGTACATCTTATTTAGTTATTTTTTGTTGATTTATTTGCAGGGATAATGCCTGGTTTAGCAATGGATGCATTAAATGGAGAAAGTGGTGGAGTAAGTGGAGTAGAAGAATCTAATGGAAGCTACAGGGTGTACAAGGACGGCTATTTGCAGCCACGGTCTCCAAGAAGTCCGTTGAGTCCACAGAGTCCCCGTAGCGATTCCATTGATTTGGCCATCGATGGAATATTTGAGACGTCTATTGAGCAGCTATATCACAATGTCTGTGAGATGCAAAGCTCCGATCTATCTCCATCAAGCGCTAGTTATGGTTCATATGGTGAGGAGTCGAGGATTGATTCAGAGTTGCGGCATCTTGTTGGGGATATAATTGGGAAAGAAGAGATGATGAAAGAGATGGCGGTGGAGGTGGAAAATAAGGAAGAGAGTGATGGTGGCTGCAGCGAATTTACTCCCAAGAAAGTAAATGGCCCTACTGATAAAAGGATTGCAAAGGGTAAAAAGCAATCTGCAAATCGTAAGCAAAAATCTTCCAAAGAGAGACCTTCAACTGATAAAAGGAATGAGAGGAATATAAGGAAACCAACTAATGCTTTCTCTATGAAGAAGCAAAGGCAGAATTTGCTGGAGGATCTTGAGGCAACATTAGATAATCCTGATCTTGGACCGTTTCTACTGAAACAAACGAGAGATATGATTTATACAGGTGAAAATCTCCAGAAAGCTCTTGAATCGGTGACTCGAGCAATGAAGTCATTTGAGGTATGTGCAAATGAGAAACCCAATTTAGAGCAAGTAATGTGTTTGCATGTTATGTCAGCAATATACTGCAGCTTAGGCCAATACAATGAGGCAATTCCTATTCTTGAGCGTTCAATTGAAATTCCAGTTATGGAGGATGGCCTAGATCATGCATTGGCTAAATTTGCTGGGTGTATGCAGTTGGGTGATACTTATGCAATGTTAGGTCAGATGGAGAATTCCATACTGTGTTATACAGCAGGTTTGGAGATACAAAGGCAAGTCTTGGGAGAGACTGACCATCGAGTTGGTGAGACATGTCGGTATGTGGCTGAGGCTCATATTCAAGCATTGCAATTTGATGAGGCAGAGAAGCTTTGTCAGATGGCTCTTGACATCCACAGGGAGAATGGTTCTCCTGCTTCTATTGAAGAAGCTGCAGATAGGAGACTCATGGGACTCATCTGTGACTCAAAAGGGGATTATGAGGCTGCTCTTGAGCATTATGTCTTAGCAAGCATGGCTATGGCAGCCAATAACCATGAAATCGATGTGGCTTCAATTGATTGCAGCATTGGAGATGCTTACTTATCTTTAGCTCGATTCGATGAAGCAATTTTTTCTTATCAGAAAGCACTCACTGTGTTTAAGTCAGCTAAAGGAGAAAATCATCCTGCTGTTGCTTTAGTTTTCGTGCGATTAGCTGACTTGTACTACAAGATAGGAAAATTAAGGGACTCAAAGTCTTACTGTAAAAATGCACTCAAAATTTATGGCAGGCCTAATCCTGGAACCCCCTCTGAAGAGATTGCCAGCGGCTTAATTGATATTGCAGCTATTTATCAATCTTTGAATGAATTGGATCGGGCACTCAAGTTACTCAAAAAGGCCTTAAAAATTTTCAGTAATACCCCAGGTCAACAGAGTACTATTGCGGGAATTGAAGCTCAGATGGGAGTTATGTATTATATGATGGGGAATTATTCTGATTCCTACAACATCCTGAAAAGTGCCATCTCTAAGTTTCGAGCTAGCGGCGAGAAAAAGTCTGCTTTGTTTGGTATTGCATTGAACCAAATGGGTCTTGCTTGTGTGCAGAGGTATTCAATAAATGAGGCAGCTGATTTTTTTGAAGAAGCAAGGAGTATTTTGGAGAAGGAATATGGGCCATATCACCATGACACATTAGGGGTCTATAGCAATCTGGCTGGCACATATGATGCAATGGGAAGGTACTTTCTCTGGCCAAGTTATTCCTGTTATATATTATTTATTATTCTTTGCATTTTGTGATATCTCTTGTTAATTTTTCTAATGTATGATCTCACACAGGCTAGGTGATGCTATTGAAATTTTGGAATATGTTGTTGGGATGAGAGAAGAGAAGCTTGGAACAGCAAATCCAGATGTGGAAGATGAAAAGCGAAGATTAGCCGTGTTGTTGAAAGATGCAGGGAGGGTTCGGAACAGAAAATCGAGGTCACTTGTCACCCTTCTTGATGACACCAGCTCTGAAATTGCAAAAGATGATGAAATTGAAGTATCATAATTGCTGAGAATGTATACAAGAAACTGCTTTTGTAAACCGTCTTCTAGGTAGAGGATTAGGTTGTTGGTTTGCCCATCTCTGTTGGCAGATTTGGAAAAATAAAGAACAGCAGGTCCTGAAAGAGAGTTGCATTTATACTCACATTTGTTGAAATTCCCTTGTCAAATTCTTCTTTGTATTTCTTGAACTGTAATTAATAAACGGTGGGATTTCATTTTCTCTATTGGCATACCTACCTAATTGTCTTTGTCAGAATATTTTAACCATTTCTACATAAACTTGAGTAAAATTCTCAGCCTTGATTTCCTCTGCATACGCACCTACCACTGATTTTGAACAAAACTTGTGCCATGTAATGGCAGTAGTTGAGTAGTAATTTCCTCTGTACATTGAACTTGAAGCACCAAGTCATTATCATAATTTTAAACTTGGCCAAAAGACTATTTCCCACCTAAGTGCCACCCTCTAATTTTCAAAAACCCAAATACCCACCCATAAGTCAATTTCTGTTAAAAATTCTAGTCAAGATCAGGAGTAAAACCGTTATTTAATAAAAATATTTAAAAAACTTAAAATTTATCACATTTTCGACCAAATATTAAAAACTAACAATTTCCCTCTCACCCAAAGTTTGAAAACTAACCTTTTCACCCCTAGCGTTTATATTTATCCTCCTCTGGCGACTTCTTCGCTCCAACTGTTGGTTGACTTCCCACCATCTTCAAGGCCAACCGATCTTCTCTCTTCGTTGGTTGTTTTCGTCAGACAAAGACGAATCATCTTTGTCCGACGAAGAGTCAATCTTTGTCTCTTTGGCTGAACGAAGATAATTTATCTTCTTTTGGTGTCAGAAGAGTCATTAGAAGATCTTTATTTCTATGTTATGAATCTAGATGAAAATCGTCTCGACAACAATTAAGGGTGGGGAATGCAACAACCAACACCAGAGATGGTGACTGGTGGTGAAGAAAAACCTAGAAATATGACTTTTTAAACTTGAAAAAATTGTTGAAAGGCGTGAATTTGTGAGTTTTTAAAACCTAGGGAAAGAAATTAATATATTATATATATTTTTAATAATATTTTTAAAATAAAAATTTTACTTTAACCCTAACTGAAATTATTAAAAAAATTTAGTTTACCAATGAGTGTTTAAGTTTTTAAACGTTAGAGAGTGACATTTGAAATTTCACTTTATCTTGAGTGGGAGCAAGTCTTTTGGCCTTTAAACTTTTATCAGATAAGTTCACTTTCAAGTGGTACCCTTGTCCCACCACCGACTATTCATGTGTAGTAGAATAAATGATCAAAACATAGTTAGCAATTGATGTTCTACCTCGATTCTTCGCGTCGCTAACCAGTTCATATTTTACTGAATAAACATTAACATAGGTCCATGCTGCTTGCAGATGTTGCAGCCTCAGCTGGGATATCTTGTTCTTAAGCTGAATGGATGAACCTCCAGTTGCGAAATTTGCACCACGCCTGAAACTTGTCCCAATTGAGTCAAGATATGCTCTCAGTTATGGCAACTTCAAAGTTTCAGCTGCTTGAGAGTCAAAAGATATTTGAAACGTACATTATTTATTACAGACAATTTAATAAGTTCACCAGACTTGAATTGATTGAGATACAACGACATGACTGTCTTTAAGAGTCATTCTACTATAAAATTAACTTGTAGGAATTAATCTATTGCACTAATGATCACATATTCGTAGGATGAAGACAAACTTGGTCGATTGAGATCGATGGATCAGAAAAAGAGCCCATCAGAATGTGATTAGCAACCCAGAGATTGGCTGCCTGTGAATAGTGTATGCCATCCCAACTGATGTGTCTTGATGGATGATGACATGGGTTGCCATAAACTGTTCCGTTCACTATGGCTTCATTCCCACAATTAATATGGTATCTGTAGTAACTCCCACAACAGAAATTCATTGGCTCAACAAAACCTGACACCACCATTAATTGATTAAATCTGTTCTGTAAATCATTATTTGTAACAACCCATTGATACAAGACCATATTCCAGAAAGATTAAGTATTAGGTTGTTCTAACTTCAGAAAGCTTTAGGTAAGTGATACCATAATCAAGGTTCTAATGAAAAACTCTCATATTGGTAGTAATTGAAGTTACCTTGATTCTTGGCATTGCTTATGAGTGCGTATTTTACTGAATATACATCGACGTGTGTAATTGCGGCATGAGGAAGTTGTTGCCTCAGCTGGGATATCTTGTTCTTAAGTTGCCTGTTGAACTCTTGAGCTATCTCATTTTGAGGCTTGACACACCCACTTTGATCCAGATTAGCAGGCTTCAATTTGTCATATATAACACTATATGGCAAGCACCCAATTGGTCCAGTGTTATGTATCCAAAAGAACCTTGCCCCTTCCTTGTATAATTGCTGAAGATTAAATGAACAATAAGCATTAGCAATATCATTACATATAGCCACCATAGTATATCAAACCCAGAAGGCAGAATTGCCTACATGTACTGCTTGAGAGAACTGGTTTAAAATATCAGGAATAGAAGCTCGAACATTTTCCTCATCCGTATGTTGAAAACCATAGGCAAGATCATTCTGTCCAATATCAATTGTATATAATGCCTTGGAGAAGTCGCTGGGTCTTGGAAGAATGCCCTTCAGTGGCGAGGCTGTTCCTGGTGTGAAATTTTGCCAAAAAAGTTATCAGAGCTCATAAGCAAACACTTACAACTGATAAAAAATCTCCAAGCATAGAGAACATGCGGGTGACAGAAGAAAAACTACATTGTAAACAGAAGAAGTTAAGCATAAATTACTAACTGTTGGAGCTCAGTTTATTATAGAGAGCCACAGTGCGGGACTTGAATTGTATGAATTGAGTGATTTGAATGGCAAGATGAAAAGGGCTGTAACCACCAGGTCGAATAGATGAACCTCCGGTTGCAAAATTTGCACCGTGCCTGAAATTTGTCCCAATCGAGTCCAGGTATGCGCTCAGGTAAGGCAACTTCAAATTCTCAGCTGCATTATACGTCAATCTTAAAAAAAACAATGCCATTAAAGAAGAAATAAAATTATCACAAATTAGCATATGCTTTTACCAATAAAATCTATGATAAGACGACCGTCACAAAATCTTCCAGCAGGATGTCCAAAGAAAGTTTCACCATATGGGGGATTAACCGGGGACATTGATGCGGAAATTCCTCCAGTGTCCGAATTTGAGTCCCCGAAGTTATATATGGCTGGAAACTGGCATCTCTTTGAACTGGCGCCACCCAGTAAAGCCAAAACCAAAATTATAAGCATGAAAATCAGTTTGATGGAGTTCATGATTGCCTAAGCTAAACACTTGAAAGCACAATCAAGGAACACTCCTTATAGTGAAATAGAAATTTATTGTGATTTGATAGAGGAGAGTTAAAGACAATGAAATAGATGCTTGGCCTGTCTTGTTCCCTTTATTTTTTTAGTCAGAGAAAGAAGGAGGCACTTTTTTGTATCATGATCTTGTATGGACTAGACTAATAACAATGTCCACCGACAAGCAAAATTTTGGATGGTGTCCATATAAAGCAAAAGTAACATGGTCCCTCCTTTTTTAAAGAGACAAATCATAGCTTATATAATGGAACCATGCACAGGAGTACCAAAAAGAATCAATAATGGAGCTAATCCGAGTTGATTTAAATCACAATACACATTAGCAAATTTTGTCACCAGATTTACATAAATATCAAAGACAACAACAAATTTTAAACACAAGATTTAAGGATGGCAAAATTGTTTTATTTTGATCCAACACAATTTCTTTTTCTTTTTCTTTCAAATCAATGAATCAAAAACGATCTATATCATAGAAAATTAGATTAAAACTGAAACATTGTTTCAAATAAAATAACCTAATGTAGTTTCTCCAAAGCGGCAAGGAAAACTTCAGTTCTTGCCTTGTACTGCAGATTTCTTCATTAAAAAAAATGGAGTGCTGGGTGAAGAATAACTTTCAGCAGGTTGTATTTAGAAACAGATTGTGCAGTTGCTAACAAACAGGCAGCTTGCGTAGTTGTCTTGAACTCCATGTGCTATTTACAGGTGAAGGGAAGATAATGGTTGGGAGTCTCTTACTTTCTTCAACATGCGGAAAATCAGTGGTGTAGTGAAGTCCACGACTTTCTTGCCTAGCGAGGGCGCTGCTCACTACCAGCTTTGCACAGCAAAAGAAGTTCCTCATTTCACAAGCCTCAAGCCCAACCATTGTTTGCTTCCACCCTTGTTCAAACAAGTATGACTCCCATTTTGCCTCCAAATGAGCTATTTTTTTCTCTGCACTGTTTAGCCTTGCTGTAGACCGAACAATTCCCACATGCTTCCACATGATTGACTGCAGTTCTTCTCTCACTTCCCTCGTTTTCCTCAAAATATTGTGCATTATATTACTCCCAAGTGACTTTGGCACAATTGGACAGGTCCAATAACTCAAAGAAATAAGATCAAGGCTAGAGCTCTTCATGTGATCAATAGAAGGCTGGACAGTCCTTCGTGCAAAAACTAATGCCTCTAGCAAAGAATTGCTAGCGTGCTGGTTTGCTCCATGCAAACCTGTGCATGCAAGCTCACCTGCCACATACAGGAAGCCCAGCTTGGACTCCCCCACACATGTAATGTGCAGCAGGAATCACTAGGATTGGATGGCAGGTTATGTCTGGACCATACTTGAGGCATTCAGCGGCTATGTTGGGAAAATGTGAGAGGATCTTCTCTCCAGGCTTGTGACTTATATCGAGTAGCACACACTTCTCATTATGCTGCTGAAGCTGGTCATCTATGCCTCTTGCCACCACATCCCTAGGAGCAAGCTCAGCTCTTTCATTATACAGGGGCATGAACCGTTCCATGCCCAAGTTGTAAAGGATGCCTCCATCACCCCTGACGGCTTCAGTGATGAGAAATGCGTTTTCCCTACGTGTTGGTGGTTTGATGGGGAGGCCTTCATCAGCCAAGGCAGTTGGGTGGAACTGAACAAACCTGCCAAAAATAGTGATACAACAATTTTTATAACTACTGGAAAAATAAAACAGCCTTGGTATGTTGTTTACGAGTAGACTGAATTATGTACCATATAAACTAGAAACAGAAACATCATTCCATCTCCAGTGGTTTTCACAATATGACTATGTAAGAAATAATGAGAACTAAAAGGAAATTTGATTTCTGAAAGTAAACTTACTCCATATTAGTAATCACTGCTTCAGCTCGGTGGGCCATAGCCATTCCATCTCCAAAGGCCACCTATAAAAGCAGGAAAATATGATGAACAAGGTGGAGGTGAAATCTTATTTTTTTTCCTCATAGGAAGCTGCATCTACTAATTCCCAATTATGATGAATAAAGAAAAGATGTATCTCTAAGTTCAGTAGAAAAGCCCAAAGAGAAGTCTAAGTTTATCCCATAAGAAAAAGTTTTCCTCTCCCTATGGTCTTCAAATGTCCTTCAATTTTTCTCCAGGCAAACAACTCCAAAAATAGTAATCACTGCACAGCCCACATCAATTGGGAAGCCAACAAGCCTTTAACATAACTTCAAAACATTTGGGCAATGCAAAAAATTATTGTCAACACTCTCAGATTCTTACACAGACAACATAGAAGTGAAAAACCAACTTCTGTCCTCCTTATTTTATGTGAATGAAAACAATTGAGTGGCAATATACTTACTATCAATCTGTGAAAATTTGAGAGAACAAAACCTATTTACACATTCACTTGATCAATACATGTTCATTATTTTCAGGTGCCAAATTCTAGAATTTATAATAACAAATGCAGGTGATAAAATTTTCTTTTGAAGTTACAGGAACAGAAAGAATTATACATACTGACAGAAACCAGGATTCATAACAGAAATTACTAAACATACAATACTGGAGGATTTGTTGGTGACAGATAGATATGCCCAACCCTGCCTGATGCTAGTAAGGTCACCTTTGAGATAAATCGTATAACCTGATGTTGTGACAAAGGTAAAGCATCAGAACATGATGTGAAGTTGCTTTGCAAGCTGCTGCCAAAATAAAATGCTAGAAGAGAACAAGCAAGCTTGTTATCACCTCTTCTGTTTCAGTATTTAAAGTGTCAACACCATGGCAAACTGTGTTAAGACCATCCTACAATGTCAAACACAATTAATTTCAGTATCTAGCTACACTGGTGAATGAAGCCACAATGTCAAATCTAAATTTAACCAGACTTGATGAAAAATTTCGGTATATTTTGCTCCTAAAATGTTCTGACAGGGTACAGAATATATGCTACAAAAAAGCTATGCATCTTCTTAAATATCATTCAACATACCCATCCAAGGGCTGTGAAGCACAATGCAAAACTTAGCAATTAAAATTAATAGGAACCTGAGAAGTTAGCAGATCTATTGCAAAGTGGTGTTCAAAAACAGAGATATTGGGGTTATTGACAACTGCTTCTAGCAGAGCCCGCTCAATCTCCCTTCCAGTCACATCAGCTGCATGAACAATTCTAAGATGGGAGTGGCCCCCCTCCCTTGCCAAGTGCAAGTTTCCATCTTCCCCATGATCAAAGGATGCACCTATAGCAATCAATTCTCTAATTCTATCAGGCCCTTCCGTACAGATAACCTGGACAAAGTATTACCAAAACTGTAAAGACTTAACAACTAAGCAGCTGGAAATTTCAGATTACTATCAAATAGTTGTTTTGTCAATAAATTAACAAACACTTGGGTACAACCTTGCAGGTTCTACTTTCTCAACAAGTCATCATTTACTGACTAACTTTTGTATGCTAAATCTATGTCATTGTCCATCTATTTACACAAGGAAATTCACGTTAGTTATGTAAAATAGTTTAACAACTGTTGAGTACAGAGAGGTATAAGGCACAGAACATCACTCCAATTTCTTTCTTGGAGATAGTGAATTTTAATCTCATGACCTTCAAATAGAAGATAGCCTGCCATTCAAATTTACATTTTAGTGCCTCAACAATTATGTGATGTTAAATCATAATTGACAAACAAATGATACTATGCAGCAATATTATTTGTACTGGAAGTCACTCTAACAGTCTCCTCATCACATAGGTAAGCCCCTGCTACTACGGTGTCCCGCATGTGACTCTCCACAGAATCTGATGGGCACAACACAGCACTAACACCACCTTGGGTATAGTTCGTGTTGCTTTCATGAGGCTCTGCTTTTGTAGTCACAGCAACAGATCCCTGTTTGGCAACTTGAAGAGCATAGCGGAGACCAGCAACTCCACTTCGAATGACAGCAAAATCAAAATACGTTGTGGAAGCATCTCTCAAACAAGCTGATACAGAGACAGTTTTCAAGGACTTCCATCGCTCATTCACATGAGATTGAAAAAAATTACACTTCTGGGACAGCAAAAATTTGGATACTTCATATGACCTGGAAGATTTTACAATAATACACATAGGTTAAAAGCATAAATATGAAATAGCCTTTTTCTCCCGGAGCAACAGATAGAACATAGTTAAGACATGTCGATTATATTGTATGAATACAAATTAAGAGATCTTCTCTACAATTTCTTTATGTGGCAATTCTCTTCAGAACCATACATTGCTAAAATTGAATGTTTGTATATGTGGTTATCATTCGGAATGTATGTTTTTTAAAATTAACCAATAAAATTCTGATAGCCAGGAAACTTCATGCCCTTGACAGAATGTAAAATTCCAATGAACTCTAGGAAGCCTTCGAACAAGAATTCAGGGAAACTTTTTTCTTGAAGATTATTAAAAAAAACCCAAAGAAACTGAGTTTAGTGTTCAAAGACATCAAAATGAATTATATGCACCAATTTAATTCTTAAACCATTGTTTTTTTTAAATCAAATACCATGATCGCTCTCTCTGAACGCATCCATTAAGTGTCACAATTGAAATCGAAGAAGCTTGCTTGCAACCTTGACCATTGAAGCCAATCATTCCAAAAGGCAGATTGCCACTTCCAGCAGCCATACCAATTGTCATTGTTATCTTTCTACAGAAACATTAAGAACTAGAAATTAGAACAAAATCACGACGACTCAAAAGAATGAGAATTAAATCACAAAAACTCTAAAGAAATCTTTATATATTCAAATTAAATATACATAATTTTGTTGATATTTAATTATGTATTAAAAAATATGTGAATATAATTTCATTACTTATTTTAACTTATGACACGTTTAACTACAATTTTAACTTATGACACGTTTAACTACAACCACTTTAGGGGAAAATTCCTAATATTTTCCCATCTTCATTTTCAAGTCATCATCTTGCAAAAACAATGAAGAGATTTTGAAAGGCCAAAGGACTATGTCCCACCCAAATTTAGCTGTTTTTTCAAAGCTACATCTATAAGGTTAAAAAAACTAAAAATCTCATCTATCTGTTTAAAATCTCAGTTAAGGTTAAAAATAAAATCATTATTTAATCAAAAAAATTTTAGAAACTATTTTTTATTACTTTCACCCCCTTAGTTTGAAAATCTTAAATTCCCCCCACTCAACGTTTGAAAATTTAATATTTCTCTCTTAAAGTTTAGAAATTATCATCGAAGATAGTAAACTTCGCCATCTCCAGCTATAGTTTGTAAACCCTAGGGGGAAAAGGTTGATTTTTCAAACTTTGGGTATGGGAGAAATTATGAGATTTTCAAACTAAGGGGGTAAACGAATAAAACTTTAGTTTTTTAAAATTTTTTATTAAATAATGATTTTATCTCTAACCTTAATTGAGATTTTAAATGAATTGACGAGACTTTTGGCTTTCAAACTCTATAGGTATGACTTTGAAAATACACCTAAACTTAGATAGGAAATAGTCTTTGGGCCATTTTGAAAATACTAAAACAAAATGGAATTATCCTTCGGGGAATCCAAGGCTAATCTAAGTGAGTGTCCACATTGGATGGACCATAACATTTTTGACAAGACATTTTGCAATTGGCCAAGTGACTATGTCTTACCCAAAGTTTGATGTAAACTTAATTTTTCACTTATTAATTATCGAAAATCTAAATATTTATCCATATATTAAATTTAACTATTACTGTTAAGATAAAATTATTATTTAATAAAAATATTTAAAAAAATTATAAATTTATCATATTTCCCCATGTTTAAAAACTAATAATTTCTCCTCAAACCCAAAGTTTAAAAAATAATTATTTCCCTCTTAGGGTTTGTATTTTATCCCTTGTTGCTTCTCCGACAACCAAAGCTAGTCAGCCTTCTCTCTCCCATCCCTAGGACGAGGACGAATTATAGACTAACAGGAGGTTGGTCAATGATTCATCAGTCTGCATATCAAATCTGTGTAACGCATAAATCTATGCGTCACACAAATCGATTCAATCGATCGATGCATCGTAAACGAAGACTTTAACTCTTTGTCTAACCGATTTGTGGATCGATCGACACACAGGTCTACAACACTTGGTTGACGAATCATCGACCAACCTCTAGTTGGTTGATGATTCATCCTCTTTCAGGAGATGAGAGGCAGGAGGCTAGCCAGCTCCGATTGTTGGAGAAGTAGTAAGGGACAAAATGCAAACCTTAGAGGGGAAATAGTTATTTTTCAAACTTTAAATTTAAGAAAAAATTGTTAGTTTTTAAATTTAAAAGGAAAACTGATGAATTTATAATTTTTTTAAATATTTTTATTAAATGATAATCATACTCTTGATAATAACAATAAAATTTAACAGACAGATAGATATTTAAATTTTTATTATTTAACAAATAAAAAATTAAGTTTACATCAAACTTTGGGTGCGAAATAGTCAGTTGGCCTATGCAATTCCACCGCATCATACAACCATTTCAAAATCACTTGGGTCAAAAAAAATCCAAGTCAAAGACTACTTTGGGGTCAACAAAGCTCATATACTTTTAACTATGAATAATATTTTCAATATCATGTAACACTTTGAATATCATTTAACAATTGAAAAAGGTGTTACAGATTTGACATATCTACCACTATAATACCGCTCTTTCTAATAATTATCCCCTTGCTGCAATTGAACCCAACATAAGTATGAAGAACAACTTTCGTTAGATTTGAAGAAATTTGTGTCGCACTCTTAAAATTCAGAGGCGGATGGACGCGAATGGGCATGCTAGACTCAACCACAAGCCTAGGAGCGACATGATTAGACATCCCAATTTTGGGTTCAAATACCCTTTTGTCTCGAATTTAATTTAAATAAAAAATAATTTAATTTAAATTTATTAAATCAAATTTAACAGAGATTTGAGTTTGTCTCAAATGAAAAAAAGATTTTGCTTGAATTAATAGTTAAATCTATTATTCATATTTATAACTTATTAATAAAATAATGTTGTTTTACTTAATAATGAACAAATGATATCATTTTAATAATGAGTTATAAACTCAAACCATAAATTTGAGTCATAAATTTAAATCAAACTCAAGCCACGAATCAAAATTATATATTTGAATCATGAATTTAAGTCAAACTAAATTAAACACCTTTTAACATAAATTTGGCTTGGTTTGCAATTTGAATTTAGTTCAAATTTAAATTAAACAAACATGAATCGAGTCAAGTTATCTTCTAAGATCGAATCGATTTGATTTGGATCCAATCCTATAAGTCAGGACAATGTACGAGATTATTATGGAATGAGAGAACCAATGATTCAAAAGGCAACGAAAATTGCTTAGTTTGGCAGAGATGGAAGCCAGATAGAGAAGTGTTCGTCATCATGTGCAAATTTGCACATATGCGAGACGCATAGAGTCAGGGGCGTAGGAGTGGCGCACAACCTAATAAGCGAACACAAAAGCGTAGAGATAACATGAAATTGTTGCAAGAAGCCTTGAAGAGGGCAAGGCAAGATAGAGAGCTAAGCGATGAGAGAAATCAAAAGCATGGCACGGGCAAAAGACTCCACATGCAAGAATAAATGATGTGATGTACATACATGCAAGTGAGGTAGAAGTAGCGCGCGAAAACAAGCAGGGAAAGCTTGGTGAAGACAAAGCATTTGAGAAAGGCTGGGAAATGAAACTTGATGTTGATCAGTGGGTTAGCTAAAGGTACTAAGGAGTGTGTTGGACCAGGGATAAGCAAACGTACGTGCAGTAAGCACAGATGGTGAGAAGTGGTTGTGCAAAGGGAAGATGGATAAGCAATTGCCTAGTGCAGTTATGCTTGTCAAGATATGTTGGTTATTTAGACATAAAGATGAGATCATGTCATATAACAATGAGGGATGTTTGATTGCGAGTTTGAATATTTGAATTTGAACATGTAGTTGCCCTAATTGTTATAACTACAACCTCTCTATATAAAGGTGACAAGTGCTGGAAATTTGGGGGAAGTGCATATATGGTATTGTGAGTGTGAGTTGGGCATTCCTTCAAGTGCGTGGAAGTTTGGAAAACAAGGGTTGGACGCTGTGTGTTGGTGCAATTCATAGTGAGTCAAGACAGTGCGTTGTGCATGTAAAATCTGTGCGAGAATTAAGTGCGAGAATAAAGAGGCGTTTTAATATGACTTCGTTTGAGAAAAGTTAACCGGGTGATACTTTGTCAGATGGAAAGAAGTTGTGAGTTGCATGGAGCATTTTTTGGAGAAATGAAAAGAAAATGGAAAAGACAGAAAATAAATTTTTAACATTCAAATTGGGTATTGTGAAATAGAAAAGAAAAATATTATAATTTGAATAGGAGAACTAGAATAAAAGGGAAAAAAATTTTATTGAAAGCAAATATAAAACGGCAGAAAAAACTTTAATAATAAAATTATATACAAATTTTGAATATATAAATATGTATATACTTATATGTGTTATTATATAATTGAACAATTTTAAATTAACGATAAAGTAATATTTAATTATATTATGATATATATAAATGTATACACAATTATGTATTCAAAGTGAGTATATATAATATTATACAAATTTTAATTAGGTAAAGAAAAAGGGTAAAATTGTCTTTTATAGATAGGGTTTTTATAATTTGAAGAGACAGAATGGACTGCGGACATCGATTGACCTATTATGATGTTGTTTTAATATAATACCATTTTCAAGGTGTAATGCCCTCAGGTATATTCCAGGGATATTTATGTTTTTTGACTCTATTTAGAGATATTTCTCATTTTAAGTACATATATTTATTTTACATGTATATGTGTGTTTATATATATATATATAAATATACATATGTAAATAAATACAAAAAGAAAATTAAAAAAAAAAAGAAAAAAGGGAGAAAGAGAAAAAGGGAGATAAAGCTTAGATAAAGGGAGAGTAAAGTCAACAAAGGTATCTCATCCCATTTTTTTTCTATCATCTTCTTCTCCCGTAAAGCTCCAGCAGCCAGCCTCCTTCATGTTCTTTTCTTTTGTTTTGTGAAGCCAAAGGAAGAAATTGAAGAAATATTGGAAGATAAAATAAAAAGAAAAAAAAGAGAAGCACCTTGGAAGCTTCGGTAACCAAAGATCTCCTTTCTTCTCATTTTATCTATGTTTATATACATATTATATGAATATGTTAGTGTGTTTTGGTATTGATTTAAAGTAATTTTGGTGATAAAGGGAGCAAAACAAAGAGGAGGAAGTCAACTTACAAAGATTTGACTTGAAACAAGGTAAGGGATATCATCTTTGATATGTGACATGTTTTAGGCTTTTGGTTCCTTGGATCTATGTTATAAATTATGATTTTGATGTTGAGAAATATTGTTTTGCCATTTGGGATGTCTATGTGTGTGATTTTGTTCATGGCAGAAAGTTGCATAATATTTACAGTTTTTGCCACTGAGTTCGTCCCATGTTTTGGCTGTCTTATCTGATGAATTATGAGTACTATTATAGCTTGTTGGAAAGCTCTTTGAATCCTCTTTCCAATGATATATAGCTTGCATGAATTAGAGATCATTTGAACTGTCAAAGATTGCATAAACCGAAAGGACTGTTTTACTAAATAAACAGAGGAGGCAGTTTTGTCACTGAGTTTATCTCACGTTTTGACTGCCTTATCTATGGAATTATGAGTGCTATTATATCTCGTTGGAAACCTCTTTGAATTCTCTTTTCAGTGATATATAGCTTGTATGAATTGGGGATCATTTGGATTGTTAAATATTGCATGAACCACAAGGACTGCTTTACCAAATAAACAGGGGAGGCAGTTTTTGCCACTGATTTTATCTCACGTTTTGACTGCCTTATCTATTGAATTATGAGTGTTATTATAGCTTGTTGGAAAGATCTTTGAATCCTCTTTCCAACGATATATAGCGTGTATGAATTAGAAACTGTTTGGGCTGTCAAATGGTATGAAAATGAAGGCTGCCCTGCGAAATACTGTTCTGTGAACAGTACTTCGTAGTTCTGGGCAAGAAAGAAAGAAAGAAAAGGAAGAAGAAAGAAAAAAAAAGAAAAGAAAAGAAAGGAAAGGAAAGGAAAGAAAAAAAAAGAAAAGAAAAGAAAAGAAAAGAAAGGAAAGGAAAGGAAAGAAAAAAAAAAGAAAAGAAGAAAAGAAAAAAAAAAAGAAAAGAAAAGAAAGAAAAGGAAAGGAAAGGAAAGAAAAAAAAAGAAAAGAAAAGAAAAGAAAAGAAAGGAAAGGAAAGGAAAGAAAAAAAAAAAGAAGAAAAGAAAAAAAAAGAAAAGAAAAGAAAGAAAAGCAAGAAAAGGAATTTGGAACTCAAGATTTAGGGGTCGTCCCAAGAGTAATATCTGGTGAGTTATGAATAAATTTAAAGGAAAGCAAAATTAGTAAGATATAAGACCCGCATGCATGCTATAAATTATGAGGGGACACTTTACACTACACCGCCTGCAGTAGGGCACGTCCGTAGTAGGACACAGACCCCTAGTAGGGTCCGCTCGCAGTAGAGCTCAATTCAGATTCAGAAATAGTGTAGTGAAAGAAAAAGAGCTTGAGCTTAGAAAAGTGTCAAATCTCTATAGTTAGCTTCCAGAAAGTATCAAATAGACACCAGATGGGACAAAGTATGACCCAAATAGTAAAGAGTGAACTAAATTACCCCCTCAATCTCTTATAGAGGTTAGGATGTGAGGTTGAGTCCCAAAAGTGAGTTAGAACAAAAAAAAAAAGGATAGTTTACTTAATTTTTCCCCTTACTAAGTGTTCTTATCACTCACTCCCTTTTCTTTCTTGATTGCAGGTACATGTGATCGAGGTAGCTGCGAGGCAGGGTCAGGTTAGCGTAGGTAGATCCGGCTGGAGCAAGTTTTCTCTGGTTTATATTACATGCATACAGTAGCATGTTTTTAATGACTTTTGACTTTTTGAGATTATAGTACAGTTGCACATGATTACTTCCTGTTTTCAGATACTTTCAGATGAGTCTTCATATGAGTATATACATCTTTTGTTCGCTTCCAGATTTTCAGTTTTCTTGGAATACTTCCTAAACACTTTTAATGAGGCGTTTATTTTAAAGTATTTTTAAAAAAAGAAAAAAAATAGACGCTCCGAATATTAATTCGTAACATTTCTCCTTCAATGGATAGTACTTCTAGGGAGGGATGTTACACAAGGGGTTCTAAATGCACCTCATTTTTCCGTTACGTTAGGGTTGGAAAATAAATCAAAAAATTGCAGTTACGTTGCGCTCACACCATCGTAAATCAATTAAAAACAAAACGCCAAAGGGCTATTTCTCACCCAAGTTTAGTTGTGTTTTCAAAATTATACTAGTGAGATCTAAAAAGTTAAAAGGGTTATCCATCTATTAAAAATCTTAGTTACGATCAAGGTTAAAACCATCGTATAACAAAAAACCAAAGTTTTATTACTTTTACCTCTTCAGTTTAAAAATATCATATTCTCTCTATCTGAAGTTTGAAAAATTAAAATTTTTCCCTAGAGTTTACAAACCATCATCGAAGATGCTGAACTTCACCATCTCTAGTTGCATTGACTGTCCCTACCAATCACATTTCAACCATTGGCAAAGCTTATTTTTTCCTATGAAGACGAAACCGTCTTCATCAGATTGTTTTCATCTCGGACAAAGATAATGAAAGTGAAATCGTCTTCGTCCGATATAAAGACACTCTACGAAGATAATTTCATCTTTATCAAATGAAATAGGCTTCATCGATGGTTAAGATATGATTGATAGGGATATTTAAACCAAGAAGAAGAGCTAACGTGATCAGAGATGACCATTTCCAGTGATAGTTTACAAATCTTAGAAGAAAATTCAAATTTTAGATGAGAAAAATTATGAAATTTTCAAATTAAGAGGGATAAACAAATAAAACTTTAATTTTTTAAAATTTCTTATTAAATAATAATTTTGCTCCTAATTATAATTGAGTAAAACTTTTAGTTTTTCAAATCTCATTGATATGATTTTGAGAACACACTTAAACTTAGGTGGGAAATAGTCGTTTGGCCAAAACAAAACCATTAAAAAAATAAAACTTTCAGGTATTGCAATTTAACTTGAACAAGTTTCGGCTTCTCTTAGTTAAGACGACCATCTCAAATTCCATAGTCGGGGAAGCACACATTTTGGAAGTAACAAATCGGCTGTAACTGTTGGTGGGGTTAATTGTTTATTTTTAGAAGTAATAGGGGGTCTTAAAATTACCCCTAAAATGATATCTTATTTATCTATGCCTAAAATGCCACATCATTATTCATATACGCTAGATAGTGCCACGTCACTGAGCACCGGTGAGGGTTGTGGGTGTTAAGATAAATGTGAAACACTGCGTTTTGATTACTATAAAACGCACCGTTTCAATTGAGATTGAAAGGCAGAAGTCAACATGTAACTTGCATTTCTCATCTGAAAACTAAAGTAGAAGAACGCGTGGGTTGTGGCTGAAGATCAGACGGCAGCAAATCGGTGAGTTAGTTAAAGATCGACGATGGTAATTAAGTCTAGTAGTCATGTTAGCTGGCAGTTAGTTTTTATTTTTTTCTTGTATAAAAACATTTGTGATTCCTAATTTTTTCAATAACAAATATCTGAGGTATTTTTCAACGAATCTTGGCTCTCTCAATCTTGATCTGAGACTGTGTACTATGAATAGTGATTTCTTTACAGTGGGAGAGTTGAAATAGTCTTGGAGGCGAAGAGTGAGAAGCGGGAAGTTTCAGTTCTGATTAGCCACAGCCATAACCATAGCAAATTCAAAATTTATTTTTATTTCACTTTCATTGTCTTTCATCTTCGTCAATTGGCACAAAGACTAAAATGGGAAACTGGTTAAACAAAGAGCCTCCACCGCCGGTGGTTCTCGTACCGCCTCTCTTTGATTTTCCTCCGCTCGCTGCCCGTACCAGGTTCAGTTTCAATCCCACTACTTATGTCTCCTCTTTAGCTAACTCCTATAAATTCTACTCCAGATTTTTAAAAAGTGATTTTATTGTTTTAATTGACCACACTGAGACGACGGTGGTGCAGGATGTTAGAGTCTTCGTATAATTTGTTGTTTGGGAAACTTGCATTGAAATGCCTTTTTGATGATTATTTTGAAGAAGCAAGGCGTTTTAGCGCTAGAATTATGTTGAAGCCTATTGATGATCCACATGTTGATTTGATTGCAACTGTAATTATCTTGAATTTTTCACCTTTTGTTCTTTGCTGGTGTTAATAAAATTTTTGGCCTGAGATTGATTTTTTATTTTTTAACACGGTTAGGTTTCAGGTCCACTTGATCATAAGCCTGAAGAAAAAATAGTGGGTAACGCTTTATTTCGGTGGCAAAGGTGCTTTATTGTTCTGCAGTTGCATGAATTGTGTAATGTAATGAATTGTGAATTAATCATTAACTATGTGTTATTTATGGTTCAATTGCATGAGCAGTGATGTGGATGATCCTCATACATTCATGGACTTATTTGTATCAAACTCTGATCCGTAAGCAACCATCTTTTGAAGCGAAATGTTGATTTCTTTTTTATTACTGGTTTGCTTATTTAAGAGCCATTTGCCTGTAAACATTGCTTTGTCTATTGTGGCTTTAGTGTTTTACAGATAAGGTCATGTTTGTACTCCCCAAAATTAGGCATTGGAGCATTTGGCATTTTTCCAGCACTAATGAAGAAAAGGTGTGTCCTATTAATAAAACAGACTTCTATGGATTTTTAATCTAATTAGTTTAGATACCTATCAAATGTATTCTATTGACAGAGCTTACTATTTTCTGCAGAATATCAACTGAAGACTACGGTGTTATGGGATTGAGATATGGATCAGAACGTTTATCATTTGGAGCCACACTTATGCCTTTTGCTGGTATGGAGATCAATGCATACCAATTGGTATAATTTTGGGTGTGTTACGTCATGGTCCCATAGATTGTAATTTTGCTAGAGTTATCATAATCTTTGCCTTAAGGAATTTGCTTTAAACATGTATCCGTTTTATTGTGTACATTTACTTCTAATAAGTTTTGTCTACAGCAATGTAATGGTATTGCATTTTTCTTACATTTTTATTGCATTTTAATTTTTCATAACTCTTCATCTTGTTCTGGAGGTCTCTTGCCTTAATCGCATCTCACCCATTCAGGGATGTGTATGCTGGTGGATGTTTGATGTTTAGCATGCTTGTGGCCAAAAAAGAAATGGCTTTCTTTTATTTGCAAGGCCAGCTTCAAAACTTATAACTAAGAATACCAGTAGTAATATAATCTGTTTGCAGCACCCTCATTCTTGCTCCCTAGCCCCTTTCCTCCTCACTACCAATGACCAAGAATGCTATTGTAAAATGATCTACTCACTTTCAGCACCATCATTATTAGCCCCAGGCCCTTTCTCTCTCTCATAGGATTTTTACTTGATCCACCTTTGTTTGTCAGTATTAGATTTAGAGATATTGAGTTTTTAATAGCTATTGCCGCGTAATTGGATGTCATGAATTTGAACTTATGAAATTTCATTTATTAATGCACAAAATTAACATTGCTATTCTTTGCAGTAAAAGATGAGTTGCCAAAGTGTGCATGGCTGATAAGCAAGATGGGAAGGCTCACTGTTGGAGTACAGTATGAGCCACAATGTATGGTTCACATGGTTTAGGCTTCTCTTCCAAAATTTTCAGACATTTGTTAATATATGTTTTATTTCTTTCTTAGTTATAAATTTGCTTTTAGAATTTGAGTATTGTTTTTTTGATCTTAGTAAATTCATTACTTGATTTTATCTCTAACTTAGAGCATGAGCATGCTTCACTTGTATATGCATTGTGGATATGTGCTTGTTATATAAATTGAGTATTTAATATCAAGGTTTTACTTATTTTTTCCTTGTTTTTATACATCAACTTAATGATGTAACTTACTCTGTTCATTTTGTTGCTGCTTTACTAGATGGAGGTAAAGAAGATGTGAAACTTAAAAATTTAACGAATTGGAGTTGTGCTGTTGGCTATGGAGTAGGATCAGGCAGTCCCTTGAGCCCTTCTTTCAATTTTGGCCTTGAACTTGCTAAAAGTTCCCAGGTGGTTTTTTTCTCTTGGTTTACATTATTTCAAGATCTGCATCTCTACTGATTGTTTGTCATAGCATTGTATAGCATAGAGATGATCTTTAATATTTAGCCTTTAATTTTTTAATATTAATGAAGCTCTATGGTGAATAGGCCAATTGCCTCATCAATTTTTGCTTTTATTTCTTGCATAGATGTACTTATCCTGAAAATGGTGTAAATTACGGCATAATTTGTCAATCATCTCTCATTTATAACATGTGAGGCTTACTTTAGTAAATGGATGAATAAGTGAGCCAGTAGTGGAAGCCTCGGCCAGAGTTGGGCTTTAACTCTTTTATTTATCTTATTTATCTTATTTATACAGATGTTCTTCATTGTTGTTTTCTTACTGTATCTGTAGAAGATTTAATATGCACAAGAATTAGTTCTTATACTAATTTTTAACTGCAGTTCATTGCCTCATTTTACCAGCACGTAGTGGTCCAAAGACGGGTATGCTCACTGTTTCATCTCCTGCTTTTATTTGAATCTTTATTTTTATTTTTGCATCTGCATTAATCCATTAGTAAATTGTTCTGTTGCAACATGTGGCATTATATAAACAGTTGAATTGCATTGGGTTTTCATAAAAGTTGTGTTGCAAAAATATGTCATGGCTGTTCTATTGTTAATCAATTTCTGGAGTTCTGTTCTTGTATTGAACATAAATAGATTTAGTAGCTAGAACCAGTTTTGGCATGGGCTTGAACAAATACCACCTCAGTCTGCCACTTTGTTTTTTTGTGAAGAATGAAGAACAAATTATTGTTTTTGAATGAAGATTGGTTGTGAACTCAAGCATCAAGCGTATTGCCAATGTGTCCAAGACAATAGTTGCATCATATCCACCATTAGATCCCAGGTTACAGAAATATTGCAAACTTCTCTACTATTTCCGTACTATCAAGGAGCGCTTATATTAAATAATGTAGTTGTAGTTTGCAGGTTCCCTTAATGCCATGCCATGATAAGCCTGTGTTTGATCAATTGGAGTATCATTTGTCATTTTTGCGGTCATTTTCTCACTTGATATTGGTTGTGTCCAACCTTATTTGCGAGATTCTACTGACAAATTTATAACTGCTTCAACTAAGCAGGTGAAAAACCCCTTTGAAGAAAATGAAATCGTTGGGATCACAAATTATATTGACTTTGGTTTTGAGTTGCAGACAAGGTATTCTAATTGATAGTGTTGCTTTGTTTAACGTGGTGATATCTGAGTATAATAGGATAACATTTTACAGGGTTGATGATGCCAAAATATCAAATCATACCCCAGAATCCTCTTTTCAGGTTGCAGCATCGTGGCAAGCCAATAAAAACTTCTTGCTGAAGGTATTACTCTCAATCTTATGCGAGTAAATATGCTCTAGATCAAGTTTGATACAGATCCACATTTCATCTTCCCAGGGCAAGTTGGGACCTCTCAGCTCAACAGTGTCTCTGGCATTTAAGTCATGGTGGAAACCGTCTTTTACTTTCAACATTTCAGGTAACTGTAGTTGGTAGATTGCTTCATTCATTAATCAGTCAAATTAGACTAGAGATTGCCTGTTATCATTACAAATCTTGGTTCGAATGCATTTGATATGCCATTTATAATTAGTTGTAGAATAATCCCCCGTGTAATAGTACTTACCCATTGTCTTGCAGCTACTAGAGATCGTACAACAGGAAAAACACAATATGGATTTGGTCTCAGAGTAGAAAATCTTAGAGAAGCAAGGTACAATTTATTTCAGTATTTGCTTATATTTAATATTTAGTGAGTTATATTCAGCCGGTCCGAGATTTTTTTGGCAATTCCACTTTTGATATATTAGGCAGCTTACATGGGTGAGCTTGTATCTTGCAGTTATCAAAGAGCTGATCCAAATTTCGTAATGCTGACACCAAGCAAAGAGCATCTGGCGGAGGGTAGAATTTGGAAAATTGGCGAGAGACCAATGCTGCAATCGGATATAAATGCCGGAAATTTCGAAGACTTCCCCAGGGAACTAAGGCCGATGAGGAAAATTTTGTAAATTTGACTCTGTTTGCCTCTTCCTAAGTAGGAAAATTATTCCCGTGGTCATAGTTGTGCAGTTTTGGCATTTATGTATGTGTTTCTTTGCATAGTTGCATAAAACAATGACATTGAATTACTTCAAAATTTAAATGAATCCTGTTTATAAGCAAAAAATCTGGGCGTCCAATAGGATTTCACATGATCGATATTAAAATAATTACAAAAAAAATCTCCTGATAGAAAGATTGAATAAATAAAGAGGGCCTTAATCGTATCGTTTCATCGTCCAGCTCCTATACCACGCTTCCATTTAACCGATTTAGTGATAAAAAGCATTTCAACTCCAACTAAGCAACCCTTCAGAGACTTGAGCTTGAAAATGGCTTCTTATTCATTCATTTCCGCAATTTTCCTTTCCAATCCTGTCCTATTTTCTCGCTCTCCAAACAGGCTGCAGCTACTACCACGACCACTCAACACCACTACTTTTTATCTCTCCAAATCCCTTTCTCTTCACTACAAAACTCCCACCACCACCACCACCTCTCTGTCCGGCACTACTCACAGTCATTCTACTACCTCCAAAATCCTCCTATTTACCAAAAAGTTGTTCTTCTCTTCACCTCTAGACTCCTTCTTTGTCTTCTGTACTTCTGTTGTTTTGTCCTTTTCTCTTCTCCTCACGAACGTTGATTCCGCCTCTGCTTTCGTCGTCACTCCGCAGCGTAAGCTTCAGACCGATGAGCTCGCCACTGTTCGTCTCTTCCAAGAGAACACTCCTTCTGTTGTTTATATTACCAATCTCGCTGCAAGGTACTTACTAATTATTTAATCATGTTTTGATTTTAAATTTTGTTAAATGTTCAAATTTGTGAATTTCTACTATCATACAGGCAGGATGCCTTTACTTTGGATGTGCTGGAGGTCCCTCAAGGATCTGGATCGGGTTTCGTATGGGATAAAGATGGTCACATTGTGACCAATTATCATGTCATTCGTGGCGCATCTGATCTCAAGTTAGTTTCTTTTCTTTCTTGTTTTTTATTTCATTCATTTTACTCATGGTACTGATGTGCCTAAGTTGCTTTAAACCTTAACTTATTTTAACCATCAAATATATTTAATTAAAAGAGAAAAGTGGAGCAAGCTTACAATATATTGTGGGTAAGACTTTGCACTAACAATGAATACTAATTTGTATACTAACCATAGTTTGGAGCAAGTCATTGGGTGTTATTTTATTATAAAATTATGTGTACACATTTTTAATACATAATTTGGATACATAATGATTTATCATCCTGTAATCGGATTATTTTGAATTGAAAATAAAGTAACATTTAATCATATAATGATACATCATTTATATACTCAATTGTATACTAAAAGTGTATACACATAACATTATCCATTATTTTATCGCTAATTCAAAATCATATCATCATATAGTGACACCTTATAGTTATTACAAAAATTAGTTCTCATAGTTTTATTGATATATTTTTTGTTTGAGAAAAAAAATGTATACATGATAAGTGGTGGGATATGGGATTACTTTGGTATGATAAAATATTGGGGGTGTGTAGTTAAAAATACAAAATATAAGGGGACTAACAGAATTGTCCATGGTCAGTTGGGGCATGAGCCCCCTCCCAGCCCATTATGGTTTCCTCCTTGATAACATCAAAATGTTAAATGTACTTGAAAGAGGAGTTTGTATACTTATTGGGTGTGGGATAAGTTTAACACCAGCATTGTTATCACATATGGTCTTGATGATACTTAAGGTCATATATATAATACATTTACAACATTTATATGTGTATGCAAATTTATTATCAGCTAAGTAATTTTTTCTGGTGTTTGTGATGATTGAAGTTGCAATTATTACTTATGTAACCAAAAGCGTGTTATTTTGTTGCTGTAACTGGAATTTAGTCCTAGTAATACAGGCACAACTTATACCTTAAATTATTTCATTATTCAGACTTTGGTTGCTGCTTTATGCTTTTAACTTATCAGATGCACAAGTCTTGGAGGTTGGAGGTTAAATGAAAAAATTGCTTGACTAATTTTTGCATTGGTTGTCATGTTTAGTTACTTGTAATGTAACCTGAGTTAGAAGTTACATCTGTTATCCATGGCCACAGTTTTGTAATATCATCCAACTGTCCGTTATAGTGATAAGATATTATAGGCCATGCTGATCTTAATTAGTTTTTAGTAATAGGGCATTGTGCATTGTATTAGCAAAAGAGTGCAAAAGTCATTGCCAGTATATATCTACGCTAAAATAAGGGCTAAAGCACCTCATATGTAACTATTTCATGTTTATATAGTCATAATGATGGACGGTTGGTGTCCCTTTATTTTTCATGTACCTGGTACCTAATGACTGTCTGCCATGTTGCACCAATTTCTTAGCAGTCAAATATGTGAGTTAAGTTATAGCTAGACAGTAGATGTTGCTGTGTCACTCTTGCTACTGGCATTTAAATTTGCACCAGTGATGTACAGGGTCACTCTTGCCGATCAGTCAACTTATGATGCAAACGTTGTTGGATTTGACCAAGACAAAGATGTTGCTGTGTTGCGTATTAAGGCACCCAAAGACAAACTAAGACCTATGCCCATTGGAGTCTCTGCAGACTTGCTTGTTGGTCAAAAAGTATATGCTATTGGCAATCCTGTGAGTATGCTTCTCTATTATTCTTTAACAATGTTTTACATGATTGCATGGTTGGCTTCTATCTATTTAATATTCTGTTAGCCGTTTGAGACTACACATTAACTTATAATATGTATAATTATAGAAGATATGGTGAAGTTTTGATTTAAAAAGGAGATTGTCATTTCTGTCATAGATAGCTCAAAGGATGGACTACATTCACTTTGTTTTCATTTGCCAAATATTTCAGTTGGGGAATGATTGAACGTGTGTATTTTTAATGTATGCATGGATTTATTTTCCTAGATTCTTTGATTATCAATTGTGCTTTGTTTAGTATGAAGATCCAATTTCACTAAAGTTGTAGTCGACTACTTCTAACTTGATTAAAAATTTTTGCCTATTGTTAAAATATGAATAAATGATATTTCTAATATTTTCAATTATATGAATGATTCATGAATTTATACTGATCATATATCCTATATAAGGAAATATAAATCAGTATAATCAATATACAATAATATTAAAAGGGAAAACACATATTTAGAATATTTGCTAACCTAGGAAATCATATATTTATAATATATTTTAACATAGAAAATAATATATTTGAAATATATTCTAACACCTATCATCCAAGTCCCAGATAAAAACTTAAGCATATCACTAACAACATCTAAGAACCTTGTCATAACATCGAAGTTACTGATCGTACTTTACAAGTTTCATTATGTTTTCTTATTTCACAATAAGATTCTAATTGATGTTTATGCTTTTGCAGTTTGGCCTTGACCATACCCTAACAACTGGTGTGATCAGGTAAAAATAAATTAATATTTATCTTCTTAAAGCTTGTATATTTGACACAATTATGATTTAACTATATGCGATTTAACGTGTTTTTTTATGTCAACTGTAGTGGGCTTCGCCGAGAAATTAGTTCTGCTGCTACTGGCCGTCCAATTCAAGATGTTATACAAACAGACGCTGCCATTAACCCTGGAAATAGTGGAGGTCCACTTCTTGACAGTTCAGGAAGCCTTATTGGAATAAATACAGCTATTTATTCTCCTTCTGGTGCTTCCACTGGTGTTGGATTTTCTATTCCAGTTGACACGGTGAGTTATTTGTTTATGGATTGGCTTTTATGTTGATGAGGAAAACCTTGCCATTTGTCATATATATTGAACTAGGATGCATGACCTTTTTTTTTACACTTAAAATATTTTTCTTCATTCATATGTTTCAGGTAAATGGCATTGTTGACCAGATAGTGAAGTTCGGCAAGGTGACAAGACCTATTTTAGGGATTAAGTTTGCACCTGATCAGTCAGTGGAGCAGTTAGGTGTAAGTGGGGTACTCGTCTTAGATGCTCCAGCAAATGGTCCAGCTGGCAAAGCGGTATGTATGATCATTTTTTTGACAAATTTAACTTTCATTTGCTATAAAACTAAAATTATGTTCTATTTATGTTGAAGCTTTTCCTTAATTTTAATGTTAGAAGACTGAAGGTTTTTTGCTTCCTTTTTGGGTAGGGCTGATCAGTTTTGTTGTGCAGGGTCTACTACCAACTAAAAGGGATGCCTATGGTAGACTCATATTAGGTGACATCATAACATCTATGAATGGAAAAAAGGTCACAAATGGCAGTGACTTGTACAGAATTCTTGACCAATGTAAAGTTGGTGATAAGGTACAATGTAATTCTTTTTCGTTGATCTCATGTCACGTTTCTTTCTGGTGGAAACATGGGATGGTCAAATATGGTTTTGCATGTATTCATATTGGAATTTTTCTATATTTCAATAAGAATGAGATCTATAGTGTTGCATGCTTATGCTAAATGGTTGTGTTGGAAGAGTTTTTTTTTTTTCAAATGTTGACACTTATGTAGAGTTATTGTCTGAAATAATGATATTTTGGTTCTATAGATCATTAAATATTTGCATCAATATTCGTAATGCTATGGCTAGTGATACATCTTAGCCATGATGCAACTGATGTGTTATACGGCCAGGACTTTGTCATTACAAACTAAACTATGCTCAAACATGCACCACATGGATGAAACTAGAAATTTAATTTTAGGGTGACCAGGAGGTAGAATTTTAACATCAGTAGGGAACGAGGGATGAAGGGATTTTACATTTGGAAGACATTGTATGCACCTCTTCCATTGCATTCACACATGTACTTCTCTTATACAGCATGCTAGAGTATATGCTCTGGCAACTGAGTATAAAGCCTGAGGAATGTACTGCAAGTTTTGTTCATATCAGGATTAGATTGTCTTATACAATCATGTTCGGATTCGGTATCTTGCACTAACATTTTCATTGTATGCTTCACTTTTCGAATGTAGCCTTATAAAATTTAAATTTGTATTACAAGGAGTTTCTTTCAAATGTTATATGATAACTCCAGTTTATGGGGCATATTAAAATGATATTATGAACCCATATATGAATCATTGAATAATATATGATTAAGCCTCTGCCCTACTTTTAGAGTGGTTGCTTCAATAAACTTTCTTTTAATATCTAATGTAAAACACTAGTCACTGGATTCTGTAATTTATAGCTATTCATTTTAATTTTTTATTTCCAGGTGACTGTGGAGGTGTTGCGTGGTGATCATAAGGAGAAGATCCCTGTAACACTAGAACCAAAGGCAGATGAGTCTTAGTATGACACATGGACTTGCTTCTCTATCTCTGTGCATATACGGTAAGATGCCAATATTTTTGTGGTACTCCTTTTAAAAGGGTCTTGTGCATATCTTAAAAATTGTATTATCTTTCATATTCAAGTTTCCACTACATGGATGAAGCAATATTGTCTGTAACATTCTCAGCTTCCTGAAATTTACAAGGGCTTCAATTTCATCTACCTTTTAGAAAAAGCATTCAATCTTAAACATTTTGCCCACTTCCTTATGAATATATAGTTATTGAATATCCATTATTGACCTTGTGACATGAAGAAGAGTAATGGAGTCATAGTCTCCCTCCGACTGTCCATTTATTATGTAGGGTTTAAATATGTGACAGACAAAAGAGGCTATTGATTATATGGTGCATAAATAATACGTAAAAGAAAGAGTACTGAATGTTGATGTATGCAGGACCTTACTGCCCAATTGGTGTGGGCATATTCAATGCCTCCATGCTTCATCAAAATCTTGTCTTTAACTTATAATTAGCTCGCAGGGTATTTACATATTTAAGAAAGAAAGCTTTTGTCCCACTTAACCTTGAAAACAATGAATCGGCATCTTATTAGGAGATTGATGGCAGTCGGAGTTTGGAATGGGTATCATTGATTGAATCGCTAAAATGCAGTTGAAAATAAGTACTACTATTCTTCTTTAATCCAGTTTTCTCACCCGTGAGCTGTTAAAATGGATGATTTCTGTTTGCATAAGGGTAAAATGTCTATTTTACCCTTGTTAGATAAAATGACAAAAATACCCCTCAATTTAATTTCTCAAAATTAATGTGAGAGTTTTATCATTCACCCCCCTTAGGTTTTAGAAACTAACATTTTCACCCCACGGCAGATGCAAAATACCCCTCAACTTTAAAAACTAACATTTTCACCCCAAACCTAGGGTTTCCATATTTTTCAAAATACAGCCGCCCCCCATAACTTTCAAAACTAGCATTTCACCCCCATTCTCCAACTTCAACTCCGGACGTCTTCTCCGGCCTCGTCACCGGCCTCCTCCTTCTCTTGGTGCGACGGCGGTGGTGCGACGAAGAGATCTTTCTCTCCTCATCGCACGGTGCGACGAAGAGACGGAGATCCCTTCGTCGCACGATGCGACGAAGAGACAGAGATGGGGGGCGTCGATCTGGAAGAACAGACGGAGATGGGAGATCTGGAAGAACAGACGGAGACGGAGATGGGGGGCGTCGATCTGGAAGAACAAACGAAGAGACGGAGACGGAGATCTGGAAGAACAGACGAAGCGTCGTCGTCGTCGAAGCGTCCCTCGTCGAAGCGTCGTCGTTTGTAGTCGTCGTCGAAGCGTCGTCCTTCGTCGTCCTTTGTAGTCGGAGATGGGAGATCGGTCGAATGCGTCGGCCGTCGATGGTGGCCGGAGAAGGAAGCAAACCCCAAGGGTGCAATCTAAACTTTTCAAACTTTGAGGATGGGTTAGTTATTAGTTTTTAAAACCTGGAGGGGGGAAACGGTAAAATTTAAAAATTTTAATGTTTTAAATAGCAAATGACGATTTTGCCCCTGTCCCTAACTGAAAAATTGGACGGCAGTTTGGTCACGGATGGGAAAACTGGATTTTCATCTGCCGTTGGTGGCAAGTTGAGAACGCATCAAAAGTTGGGTGGGAAATAGTCCTTCTCCCTTTCTTAAATGTAATTTGATGAATTGGGATTTATCAAGATGCGTGCCAGGACTGGCTGAGACAGTAAGAGTAACTAAACTAATCCAAAGTCGGCACCATTTATGTTTGGGGAAATCATCAGTATCAGTCTACTAACTTCTCTTTATATCCATCTTAATTATTATTTAGTCAACCTTACGTGGAAATGTGATTCCACGACACAGTGTTTATATGCAAAAGAAACTCCACAAATTTTTTGCCAAAACTCTTCTCTTTCACTATCTTGCTCTCTCTTTTAAAGGAAGAAGAAGGGATCATAATGACAAAGACAAAGCCGATACAAGGAAATGAAAACCGATATAAGAAAGGTTTATGGACAGCTGAAGAAGACTGAAGACTAGACACTAAAGGATTATATCAAAATGCGGCAATGGAGTCGTATTGCCAAGAAATTATTAGCATTTCATTTATTCTCTTCATTTGTGTTACAAAAGTGACTTAGAAATTTTTTCATAAAGCTGACTTGAACTTGAACTGCTGACAAATCTGCTGATGTGTTATGGTGTAAATAAAGAATAAGTGTGCTTAAGACCAAGTTTTTAGGGAGCTAGTTGTTTACTTTTAAACTGTTAGTTATGTTTTTATATGCTCACTTTCAAGATTGTTCACTTTGCATGAATGATACTAAGTTGATGAAAGAGAATTTAAGAACCATGCACGACCGTTCATCTTCACAAAATTTTAAATTTAAATAAACTCAAATAAATTAAAATAACAAGAATTCTCTTGAGACTTATCAATGGGTATTATATAATATGATCATGATGACAATCATATCTGTAGCAAATGTTCATATGTTTAAATGATCAAACTTAATGATTTGGACTATATATATAGTAAAATTATTATGATAACATTTAAATATTTGATAGATGTTAGAATATATTAGAGTTTTAAATAAAATAACGTTCTTGCCATTTTAGTTAACTAATTTTCACTCGGGAAATTGATAAACAGTTGAAAAAACAACTTTTCAAACTTTAAACAGTTAAAAATTTCGTTTTGTCAAAGTTTGAGTGGAAAATAGTCTTTTGGTCTACATAATATATATTGATGATTCCTGCCATATTGGGTCGAAATTAATTACAACTAAAAAGACAATATCTACTTATGACACTCGTTACATTAGGTTGAAACCAACCGATTCATGTTTTATTATATAAGAGTTTTTTCTTTTATCACTCAAATTATCTCTCAAGTATATCAAAAGAGATTTAATTGTAGTAGTTTTGAAAAAAGTACTCCATGGAGACAAAGAGCTTTAATGCAAAATGCAAACTCCTATAACTGCAATTAAGGTTGAATTTGAGTTAAGTTTGTTTGAGTTCAGTTCAAATGAGTCTGAAACGAGTCTAACATTAACGAATTCAAGCTTAAACTTGAGCTACACATTAAAATTAAGGATCTCGAGCTTTAACCCAAATACAGAAGTTGCTTGACTCGCATGGCTCCCGAGTCGAGCACAACTAGCATGCATCTACATGTGTTGTGTAATTAGCAACTAGATTAAATGAGCTAACATGCGTTTGTAACTTTGCATTTAATTAAAACAAATTCTAAGGTTTTTAATTTTACATCCTCTTGTCTCTCTTGTGAAACTCTTCATTTGTTTTTTATTTTATTTCCATTTCTCTAGACCTGGTGATGGGTCGGTTTGGCTCATGAATTAGACCGAAACCGATTCGGATAAAACCAAAATCGGAATTGGACTGAACCGAATTTTGATGGTTCAGTTTCGGTTTATCTAGTTTTGAACCATAAAACCGTCGGTTCAAATCTGGTTTATAAATCGGTAGTTAAACCAGCGGTTCAAATTTTATGAACTGGAACTTTTAAATTTTTTTTGAATTTTTTATTTTTTTAAATTTTAAAAGGGGCACCAACGGTCCCTGCATATTGCAAGGAATCCCCTGCAATATGTAGGACCGTTGTCCCCTGCAAAATTTCAAAAATCCGTTTCCACCCTCCTTTTTTTTTTAATTTTCCCTATATATATTCATTCAATCTCTCAACTCTCTCACTCAATCTTTCAAACTCTCTCATTTATTCTCATTTCACATTCTTTCAATTCTTAATACTCTCTCAACCTTTCAATCAAATTCTTTCTTTATTTTTTATTAATTCTAATTTCTATTTCTATTATATATGGTACGTGCTGTCGTTGACACACAAATTAAATCCTAAATTCCTGTAACAAAAATGTAGTAAAGGAAAGTAGGGATCGATCCCTCGAAGAGCCTTGATTAGTACGTCGTTACAAATAATCGAAACAAAGAAATAAAAGGGGGGTTTTGAACTGAATGCAAATTATAATAGAAAACAATAAATAAAAATTCAGAAAAGTAATCTAAAAGGAATAAATTGATTTAACAAACCTTGGTCTTCGGTCACATCCACCAATGGAACTACGATTGATCATCGAAACAAAATATCAAATTAATTAATTGAATATTCGTTGTGGTATTAAATTTACCTGTCATTCCTTACGATTAGTTAACCAAAAACATGTATTCCAATTAACCCTTATTGATTAATAATTCGGATACGATCTTGAATTTAATTAAACAATAGCATTACGAATTAGAAAGACCAACGAAGCAAGACAACACAAACGTACGACGTTGCATTTAATCTAGTTGATTATTTTCCTAGGATTTAAAGTTTCTGACGCAGCAAACGATAAACCTAGTCGCCACTTCGATTAGATGGATTGAACAATTACGGATTCAGCACCTAAACTAGCAATAGATTATATTAATTGATAAACTAATTGCGCATCTTAGAAATCAACCAACACAATCATGAAATATAATTCAGAAAGATAACCAATACTCAAATAATTAAAAGATGCATTAAAGAACAAAAATAAATCTCACAATCATTGTAGTTCCATGGTTTCAGATCCCTTCAACCAAGATAAATAATTCAGCGACTGTAAACCATATTTTGCTCTCTAATTCTCTCAATACAATGGTTGATCATCTCAAATAAAAACAAGAGTATATATATTATCTTCCTCCTAAAAATCTGGAAATTGAAATCAATCCTAATCTCCTATTCAATCAAGCAAAGTGATACATATCTTCCCAAAAAGAAAGGAAAAGATATGTATTTTTAATATAAATCCTTCTTCCAAAAGTACCATTCCTTATTTAGCTCAATTAATCCTCTTTTCCTTTTCCAGCTGGTGATTATCCTTTTTCTAGGAAGCAAATCTCAATATTTTCTGGACTCTTGCAGCTGATCTGGGCGTTCAGATTTGCTTTCCAGATTCTGCTTTCATCTTTCACGTGCCCACGCCTAGTCTGCATTAGGAAATTTCCAGTTTAATATATCTGCTCCAGTTTTTCCTCTTTTTAGCCCTATTTATTCCAAAATTGCTCAAAGCTTCCTAAAAGCAAAAAGATAAGTAATCCTATTAGATTGCATCAAATTTCCACATAACACAAGGGAATTATAAATTAAAATAGTAACAATTAATGGCCTTATCAATATAATTCATAATTAATTGCAGAATTTATTCCTATAATTAATTTTATTTTATTTTTCAACATTAATCATATAATTTATATAATTAATTTTATTTATTATCAAAAAATGGCAAGTAGTGAAAATTCTTCAGGTAATAAGAGATTCGTTCAATATTTACATATATTAAATGTGATGAAAATCAATTTATAGGTGATTTTTCAACACAAAAAAGTGGAAGTCAATATGTAGAGGTGGAGTAGCAACAACAACATCAACAACAGGTGGAGATGGAACAACACTCCTAAAAAATTCTTATCTCCGATATTTTCTACATTCATTTCAAGAAAATACAAAAAGAAGATGGTAATTTTGAAGTTGTTTGTAATTATTGTAAACAAATTTATAAATTCAAACAAGGAGGTGGATACGGGACATTCAAAAAGTACTTGGAGTTGAAACATCCAAAAAAAATAGGGCAAAATAGAGGTCAAACACAAATAACCGGATATGGTTCTTCACATAAATCTTTATTTATTTATAGTGATAGTAAAAGTTAGGAAGAATTTGTAAAAACGGTAGCAATAGATCATTTAGCATTTAGTTTTGGTGAAAATTTAGGTTTTAATAATTATTGTAAAACTACATTAAATCCTGCACATAAAACTATTTCAAGAAATACATTAAAAAAATCGTTATTAAGTTTATATAAAAAACAAAAAAAAAATTAATTCAATTTTTTTATAAATTTTGATGGACGTGTGTCTATATGTAGTGATATTTAGAGTGATCATTGACAAGTTCACTCTTATATGGATATAACTTGTAATTGGATAGATGATAAATTCCAATTACAAAAAAGAATTTTAGTTTTTAGGGTGTTTAATGACCGATATACGAGCGATAATATTTATAGAATAATTAAAGGAATATTAGAAGAATATAAATTAGTTTTTAAAATTTTTTCAATTTCATTTAACAATGCACGTTCAAATACGGTCTCAATAACTAATTTAACTAAAATTTGCAAACTTAATTTAGGTGGTAGATTTTTTCATATTAGATATGCATGTTATGTATTTAATTTATGTGTACATAATGGTTTAAAATGTTTTAATAATTATATTAGTCCAATAAAAACAACAATTTCATTTTTATTGACACATCCCTAAACTATGAAAGAATGAGGTAAATTTTATAAACTACATAATAGATTACCAAAAAGATTTCTTAAAGATGTGCCGACTCGTTGGAATTCAACAGATGAATTACTCAACGAGTGTTTTGATTATAAGAAATTATTGTGCACATTTATTTCACAAAATGTGTCACAAGTTATATTATATCCCCAACATTGGGATATTTGTAAAATAATTTTAAATATATTTATAAATTTTAATAATGCAACTTATACTTTAAATGAAGTTTATTATCTCACTTCTCATTTGTTTTTAAATGAAGTTGTTAATATTATTGGGGCTTTGCAAGAAGCCGAACAAGAAGTTATTCTAAAAAAAACTATTTTTTTAATGAAAACAAAATGGTTAACTTACTATATAGAAATTCCAGAAATTTTTCTTATTGTTTGTTTTTTTGATCCTAGGTTTAAATTAGATTGTGTTACAGATTATTTGACATTATATTATGAATATATACAATTAGATTGTGAGAATGAAATTAATATTTTATTAACTATAACTAACATTATGAATTTAATTAAGGAAATTTATGTTGAATATTCATTAATTTATAGTAACCAAAGTGGTTCTTCTTTCTCTCTACCACCTATTGCCCCATCATCAACCCAAAATATAAGTTATGATGATCGTATAATGATGCAAAGGGGCAAAAGACCAAGAGAAATATTAGGCTCCACCTCGGAGCTTGATATTTATTTAACTACTATTTTTGAGTTTGGTGACAGCAATATAGGTAAAAACTTTCCAGTTCTAGAATGGTGAAGTTAATGTGCATCAACCTTTCCAACATTAGCAACTATTGCTAAACAAGTTCTAACAGCACTAATATTAACTGTCACAGTAGAACAAACTTTTAGTCAAGAAAGTAATATATTGGATGAAAGGCGATCAAGTTTGGCTCCCGAATCTATTGAAGCTCAAATATGCGTGGACGATTGGACAAGAGCTGAATTACGCCAACAAGATATAAAAGTGGACTTCAATGAAAAATCGTTTAATTTAACTATGGATAGTTCGATGACGAGAACCAATAGTCAAGATAGCGGAGGTGAATGATAAAGTAAAAGGATATTGTCAACTATCAGATATGCAAAGGTAAAAGAACTACGTAGGTTTTGATTTTTCTAAACCCTAAAAAGATACGTAAGAAGCTTAATTGAGAAATTAAATCCAAACCTTTTTTTTTAATTTTCAATTATTATAATTAATAATTTAAAAAATAAATTAGGGTCATGTATTAGAATTGATGGTTCAATGTCAGTTTCGAACCAAGATCATGAATTAAAATCGTCAGTTTCGAACCGGTTACTAACCATCCTGTAACTGTTTCGATTCAAGGTTTTTATTTTTTTGAATCGAAATCGTCGATTCATAAACCGTGGCCAAGACTACACTTCTCCCTCCCTCTCTCTCTTGTGAAACTCTTCATTTCTTAGCAGTATTCAATTCTTCACTCCTCTCTTCATCCCTCCATCAACTAACGTAATCCTATCAGATTTTTAGTCGCCAATCGATCACATTTTTGTCATCTCTAAAGCAATCATCCACATTCAACAATTGAAGTTGCTTTGTCAAGCAACCCTTCATTTTCGGCAATGACCCATTGGAGTCAAAATCACTTTTTTTCTACGACAACTGCTAGTCGTTTCCCTAGCGAAGTCAACAGTGTAGTGTGATTAATCAAGAATAACATCCGGCAAGCCTAAATTAAGTTCGAATCGATCCCAAACTCTACTTTTGACTAACGAGTTGAACACGACCAGTCAATATGTTAGACTCAAAGAGCTTGAGCCGAAGCTCGGGTTCGCCAACTGAAAGAATGAACTAAAACCAAGTTATATTGTGTTCAGTAGAGATGGCAATTTGGACCCTATTTTAGGGGCTCCGACCCTCCCCGACCCTAACGGGGAGGGGATTCCCCGATAAAAAAGGGGAAAGGGGTGGGGATGGGGATAAAAAAAATCCCCGAAATAGAGGACGGGTTGGGGACGGGGATACATATGTCCCCGCCCCTCCCCTCCCCTCCCCTCCCCGCCCCGCCCCCGCCCCGCCCCTCCCCGCCCCTCCCCGGCCCGCCCCACCCCCTAAATCTAATATATTAATATAATTTTTTTTGAACTATTAAATTTTATAAAACTTTTACATTATAATTTATATAAATTGACGTCACATCAATATTGAATTTTGATATTAATTAGTTGGTGTTAAGTTGAAAAATATTGAGTTTTGATGGTAAATTTTAAGAGATACATCATTGTATGTGGTTGGAATGGAGGAAGCCTGCTTTAGATCCAAACCTTTTTTTAATTACTTAATTAATTTGTAAATCAAAATATTAACAAACCCTTTTAGAATTACTCAAATGCTATCAGAAGTGAAATATTTTGGAATAAAGAAGCTGCAGGGATTAACACAACAACATCATATACATGCCCATTTCATTAAATTCCATGGAATCAAGGGTAAATGATCTTCTTCTAAAATCTACTAAACATATGTAAAGAGAAAAAGATTATTAAGAGAAAGATTAATTAGAGCATACACAATACATTAAAATATGATTCAATTTGAATAAAAAATAGTTTAACTTGGTTTATTTTAAATTTTACTCGATTTCGTAGTTGTAATTTGATTCAATTTGAATTTATAATTTAAATTTAGAACTCAAGTTTGTGTTTTATTAACAAAATGATATTATTTTATCTAAATAATATTTAAAATTATTAATTTGAATAATAAATTTAAATTAAATTAAGATACAAATTCAAACCATCAATTCAATCATAAATTCTAATAATTATTTTAAAATATGAATTTAAACTAAATAAATTAAATACTTTTAACTCAAATTTAATATAATTTAAAAAATAAATTAAATCTTTTCATTTAAATTTATTTTTATATTACTAATAATTTTTATTACAAAATTGCCACCCACTTTTAACCCTAAATCCCCTTTTCCTTTCATTTTTCCTCCACAGCCGCACCCTTCCTCTTCCAGCCAAAGCTTTCATTTTTCACTCCACAGCTGCACTGCACACTCCCTCTCCCAGCCAAAGTTTTTTTGTCTTGTAGTTGGAGGTAAGCTTCTTCCCTCTATTTTGTCTCTATTTTGTCAAGGTTTGAGACATATTGGTGCGGCTGTAATTTTCTTTCAGTCACCTTCCCTCTATCATTTTCTTTGTGCGGCCATCAATACTGTAATTTGAATTCTATTTTAGGGGCTGTAATTTGGTATGCACTTTACAAATTTGAAGGTGACTAAAAGAAAATGATATTTGGGTCTGGAAAATTTGAAAGGCTGGAATTTTAGTGTTTAATTTGATAGGCAAAATGAATTTAGTCAAGTCATTGAGGCTAATCACATTGTGCCCTGTTTGAATATCAACCACATGTTAACTTGTTGACTAGTTACTTTATTTACTTGTAGGCTTTTGTTTTATTAAATTTATTATTGAAAATAATAGTTAATAGCATTTATGCCAATTAAGTTAATTGGCTTTTCCATTGCTAATGTAGAATATGGCTGGACGTTATACCTACAATTTAGGGCAGTTTAAAATTTTAGAGAGGGTTTAGCAATTTTAGATTAAAATATTTTCTATAAAAGGTGGAATATTATACAGAAATTGTGAGATCTCTTTGATATATTTTTGTTTAATTAATTTCATTCTAATAAAAAATGTATTTTTTTGTAGTTTTGTAAAATTTATTTATTGATTATTAGAATTATTAATAATGCACCATTGAAGAGTGTATATTCATAAAATATTGAGAAATTAAAATTTATTAGCTAGGGTATGGGGAAGGGAGGGGAGGGGAGGGGAGGGGAGGGGGAGGGGATTTTTCCCCGCGGGGACGGAGAGGGGATTTTTCCCCGCGGGGACGGGGAGGGGATGGGGAGGGGATTTTCTTTCGCGGAGAGGGGACGGGGATAACAAAAAATCCCCGTAACGGGGACGGGGATTGATATCCCCTACGGGGACGGGGACGGGGATTGTTATCCCCTCCCCGCCCCTCCCCGTTGCCATCTCTAGTGTTCAGGCTCAGTTTGACTCAAATCCAACCCTAACTGTAAGTCACTTATAATAAGGTTGAAAAGAAATAGTGGAGGAAAGTAAAAACCCTAGATAAGGTTCAAGTTTTGGTGGCCTCTCTCAATTTGGTATTTTACTTTAACAATAAGAGGTCTTCCTTACCACTGTCAATACACCAGCCATATTAGGACAGAGCATCATCAAATCATTCGTAGCCATTGCCCTTCACATTTTAGGCAGAACATATTGGAAAATGGTACCGTATGTGAAAACCGATTAGGGTCTGATCATAATCCCTTTGAAAATATTATTGTAAAAACATTATTAGATTGAATATCTATTGACTTTTAATTTTGATTGCACTTGATCTAGTTGAGAGATAACAAAGTGGGTAAACTGATTAGGGATGATGGAGATATTGAATGTTGTCAATTATTGTTTTAAATTTTGTCTGTTCCTTTTTTTACTTGAATTTTTCAAGTTCAATGTTACCGAATTAACGTTTTTATCAATCTAAATATCAGAAAAACTAAAAAGGTTTCCAGGGTTGTAGAAAACCTCTGTTTCTAACTCTGCAAATGGATGATCAAGAAGTTGAGAAGCTAGAAAATGTCAAGGAACTTTGCCAGAACAGTATTAATTAATTGAGACGGACTCCATAATAGGACTTGTCTACACAACCCAGTTTATGCTATAATGAAGTAAAAGGAGCCTCATCTTTGCAGTGATGACTGATTACCTCTATGCTTGTCCCTAGAGCTTCCAATGGAGTATGGTGGCCACATCTTTAACCTAACAAGGGCAAAAAACAGAGGAAAAATGCAGTAGTGAATAAAGCCAATTATGGTACCAACACATACTTCCTGGAAAAAGAAAACTTTTAATGATCATTTATTGTTAAAACAAGACTCTGATACTGTCCAACCATATATATTTATTGTGAATTACTTGTAGCTCATGAAAGCATACAGGGTACATTGCAGGAAATTAACAAAATAGTGAGGAAATAGAAACAGAAACAGAGATGGGGGGTCACTGATAAATGTTTGATGTTCATACAGAGAGTGATGGAGAAAGCCCAAAGTCAAGTCCCCACAGTTCAAAACTTCCTTTAATAAAATCATAATAACCACCCTTGAGTGACAGTGTTTTCTTCACCAACCCATCTCTCACAAATGGATAAGTCAGCAGATTTCCAAGGGACACATTCACAGCCTCCTGCAATATATACAATTCACACATTCATAATATAAAAGGGTATGATTTACAACAAGTTGATACATAAAGGGCAATTAAAGATTGCAAGAATTAACATACCTTTTCACAGGATGAACATTGAGCTCCAAAATCTAAATCCTTACATTCTGATAACACCTTCTTCTTGGCAGGTAAACCAATTTTGACCCATTCTTCTATGAAATCACTGCATATTATCAATCAACCAATTGGAGTGTATTAGTTTTCATACTGAGAGTGATTTTTACACGCAAGCAATGTTACGAAAATTAAGGGTTTTTTTTATAAAGAAATGGGTCATACGTTGAGTAGTTTCCATCAAACGGGAAAGACATGAGTCCCTTGATGCCACCACAAGCGCTGTGTCCAATGACCACAATGGTAGACACCTGTGAGAAATTAACACTTCGACTTACGAATCCATTCACTTTTGTGACAATAATATGACAACAAAGATTAGGTAAAAGCTTAGTGAATTTACTTTGAGATGCAGAACTGCGTACTCCACGGCAGATCCAATTCCAGCGTATTTAGTCTGATTGAATTGAATCAAAACGTCATTCATTTGAACGGTGAAAGAAATAAATTCAAAGAAATAATATAAATTATGTGAAGAACCTGATCAAATCCTGGAACCATATTAGCAACATTACGGACTACAAAAGCCTCCCCGGGTTGAAAATCCAACACATGTGATGGGCAAACCCTCGAGTCCGAGCAAGCAAATACCATATACTGCAATTGTTTCAAAAAAAAAAAAAACAATTGAATCAATACCCAGTTTCCAAAATTAGGAGAAATTTTCATGAGTTGTGTAGGAAATTTAGAGATATGTACCTTAGGGCTCTGGCCTTTGGCAAGCTCACCGTACAAAGCTGGGTTTTTCCTGTATATGAAAACAGAGAATACATATTAAGCTAAATTAGGAAGTGTATTCAATTTTAAATCAAAACGTATGTGTGAAAAAGAAGAATACTCGTATTTTTCTCTCTTGAAGAAAATGAAGCCATCCTTCATCCTCTCAGATAAATCATCGATGGGTTTGGTACCAGACGGAGTCGACAACTGAGCCCTTATCTCCTCTACTTTTGCAGCAGCTACAGGTTTCAGCTCTTCCTTCTCGCTGCAGTTTACAATAAACATGTACGGTGGCCAAAAATTAAACACAGTATGTATATAATGATTGTGAGAAAAGAATATGCACTTGCGTATGTGAAGTGGTACTACTACAGGAAGCTAACGTGAACACAGAAATAGGACGAAGAGAATAAAAACAAAAGAGGTGAGTGAAGAACAGTTTAATGTTAGGTGGAAAGAGGTTTTACATGACAAGTTTCTTGAGAGCTTCGACGGCCTCCTCGTAAGACTGCTTTGCCATATCTTCTCTCTGCAAATCGTTTTATTAAATCACTGATTAAGTTTATCTCAGAAATATATAAAACTCCACTAACAACATTACAGTAGAGAAGAAGAAAATAAACAAAGACAAGTACGCGAGACTTGAAAAACGAACAGACAGGATGACTCGAAGAGCTTTTATCATCTCCATTCCAGATGATAAATCTGTTACTTTGCGCTATGTATTCTTCCAGTTTGAATGGTCAATCCAAGAAAATTATGTGTACATCATCACCACGTGTCATTCTGTAGGTCAGTCGTCTTCAGGCTTATTGCCACGTAGACAACAATTAAGTTCAGTCTAGCACTAGACATAAAAGTGTATGATCTAGCACTAGACATAAAAGTGTATGATGTTTTACGTTAAAACAGACCTGAAACTTATCAACTTGGAAAATTACAGTAAATTTCATGGAAATATTAATATATGATCATGTCAAATTATGAAACTTGACAGTAAAATGGAGGAGGGAGGGAGAGAGGGAGGGAGTACCCAAGAAGGATTGATGACGGGGGCGGGGGCAGCGAAAACGGGTTGCTTTCTGATGAGATTGGGAGGAGAAGGAGAGGAGTTGAGACTAGCAACAACAGAGGGACGTAATGCGGCTCTTTTAGCTGAGGACTGAGCGGGGGAAAGAGAGGTAAGGCACCAGCTATTGACTGAAGCGGCCGACATTGTGCAAGGGAGATTAGAATTGGATGGCTTTATACCATATTTCAACTTGCACTCCCCTCGTTTTAAAAGCGAAAGATGGGTTAATGAGAGCTTCTAATTTTGTAGATGAGGCATAGACGTCCCAGATGCAAACATTTGCCCCCATCACACCTTACAAACATTTTAAATTTCAATTAATTAATTTTATTAATTATAATTATGTTGCCTGTATCTTATTATGCATGCATGCATCCTCATGCATACGATTTTTCTTAATTTCACCAGAGAAAATATCCCTTCTGCTTTCTCTATCTGTGGCTATTTTTGTTGAATCAAGGGGCAACACGTGTCGAGAAACAAGGAGATGAAGGTGAAAGAATTGAATATGGGGGTAAAAGAAGGGGATATGATTTGAGGAAATCAATGGTGTAGATGATGGATTGATGGATAAGAGTCTATCAACAAAACAAGGTTGTGGTGATAGTGCGGTTTCTGGGCTCCCATCCCCTCTATTCTATCAACTTTTTATCAAGATAGCTTTGGCCACAATCTTATTTTCATGGATTTGCTCCGACAGAAAACTCCGCCTCACGATTTTAGTGGTCTCTTTTAAAATTGCAGAGAGAAATAATCTCCATGGACTGTAGTGTAACTCCTGTTATCAAATACATTTATTTTGTTATGGGGAATTATCCACTCAGTCCATTTTGTTCTTGAATTTAACCCAACCCTTAACATAATTTTACATCCCTGCAATTTCCGCTTTCAAATTGGACATAATTAATACAGAATTTTTATTATGAATCAGTAGCAGAAAACAGTGAGAATAAGGTATACACATTTAATAAGAGAGAGAAAGTGAGAGAGATGAGGACCTGGGGTTGGCATGGATACAAACCGGGTATGTTCATTGAACAAAGCCAGCACTGAAATTACACAACCATCTTCCATTGCAGAGATGCTAGCTTCTTTGTCGTCCCCTCCAGTTGAATTAATATTGGAAAAATGTCGCTTATATATAGACTTGACCGATAAATTAAGAAAATGCATCACCTCGTCTACTGGAAACTATCATCAGTTTATATATATACACATGGGATGCTCGTTGAATGATTGATCACGTTGGAAACATAATGTCAACATTATTTTGTCATCATTTCGGCATGTATTGAAGAGACACACATGTGGCTGCTACATTTATTTTCTAAATTACAGATTGGTCACCTCTAATAAGTAATAGCAACTCAACAACACATCGTCAACATGTTTCTTTAAGACTGCCCTAGATGGATATCGTGGTCCCCTTGCCCTCGGAGTATATATGTTATAGGCTTATTTGCATTTTTGGCAAAACCTCAAATCTAGGATTTTTCATTAGAAATTTTAATATTCTATCAATTTTGTTATCCACTTAACCTATTTCGGTTGCAATTATGGCAAGTGTTATATACGTATGTCACTCTTCTTTAATTCCAGTAAAGCAAAGTGAAAACAAAATGATTGGAACACAATATAATCATACATTTAAGTAGTAAAATGAAAGATTACATCATCAATTGATCCTACAAACGGTAAAATTATGAATGAACTAATTTTAAGTATTATAGGACGCTCTGTCTCTCAGTTTAATACATATATTCTATTTCATAAAGATGATGATTTTGATTTGAATTTAAAATCTTCGATTCTCTTCGATTTTAATAAAGAAGAGATTTCTCGATAGAAACAAAAAAGAGGATAAAAAGCGAAATTAAAAAAATCTCCACAATCGAAGACTAGAATACATGTCCCCACCTTGCCCTGAACTCCACCCATTTATATTTAATATTTTTATTTAAAATATTAACATATCTTTATAGTTTTAGATTATTTATATTTTTCAAATTTATTTATATTTTTGTTGTGCATATTAAGGTGATTAATATATGATATTTATAATATTTAAAATAATGTATTGACGAGTGAATAAATCTAAATAAATCTTACTCTGGGGAGGAATTGGTCAAGATAATTGTAAATCTAAGTGAGAATACCTTATAGATTTAGAATTATGGTTTAATTATTTTTTACCTGGACAAACGGATGTTGAAAAATGTTGGTTGGGTTGGCATGAGATTTTTTATAGGCTACTTCCCGAAAGGCAGAGAATGCGATCCACCGAGCTTCTTTTGCCAGCATAAAGCGCTGACTTTCAGTCAAAGGCCTCTCAGTCACCTTCACGACATTAGCATCCTGTAACATCAAAATTGAAATAGTTAGAAGAAAATATAATGATTAATATGACTTCACTGTCTTCCAGCCCTTTACTGCACATTTTTAATCTTTTAAACAATTCTTCATCGGAAGTGAAGAGGGAGGGGTCTTGAATTGCACAAGCCAACCTTTTTATGTGCCCGCATATAAGGCCTCACGCCGACAATATCACCAACCATGATTATATTATTGACATTGCCACGTTCATCCCTTTCTATCGGTGAAGCTGTTGAATGCCGCCGTTGCCCATTAATAATGAACTTATAGTAGCACCTGATGGCGATAAACTTTATCAAATTCTAGAAAGAAATTGTTTGGGTTTCTTCAACCTCAAACGGTAATTTATGTTAGGAAAAAGAAAGGTTAGAGATATTAAGCTCAAAAATAAGATAAAATACTAAAGTCAATCAAGCAGCATTCTCCAGATTCAGTAGAGCATGGGAATTTTTAAAATAAGAATCCATAACACTTAGTTTCCCTGAGTAAGTCTAACCTCAGCTTCAAATCTTGATCCACCCTTGTGGATAGCTCTGATTGGTTCTTTCCAGTTTCCTGTAAAATCTCCGATCAACTTTACATCCTCTTCCTGTAACACAAACTCAACTTCAAAGAAGAACCATTAAAACAAATAGTTTTCTAATGATGTAAGCTCGGCAGATAGAATGATCTAGCTTGAAACTTTTTCCTAAAGTGGGCTCTAGCCTTACATGAAATTCAAGAGATACAAACGTATGGAAAAAAATATCAATAACAGAGGGTGAAGTTACAGCCCAATTTTTCAATTACCTCCTGTCCATTCCACACAAAGGTCACAGCATGTGTTGCTGGTCCATCATGTGCACCACGTTCCACCATAGCTATGAGATCCCATGTTGCCCATGCAATTGGCGGTCTGTAATTAAAAATATTTGTAAATTTGACCGCCAAGACCTTTATAACACTTGAAGAGGATTTACGATTGATTTTTGTCATTGAAGATTTCAGATAGGACTTTATGCCTAACTGGCTACTAATCTTTTGATTGCTGTGAGAAAATCTTTAGCAAAGAAAAAGATTCTCGAAGCTGCAAGGATATAATCTAAGCAAACCAGCAATGTAATCAATTCAAATGAAATATATAAAATTTTCAATTATGTTCTACAAAAGAATTCTTAAATTAAGGTTTGGAGAAGGGTTTTTGTGAAAATACTGAAAAAGTTAGTAACTATGCCTCCATGGCATAGTTAACAATAAAACAAACCCGTCAGGTCTGCATTCATGCAATCCAGTGACAAAATTATAAGCAGCATGAAGGGAAGTATCAGTAATCCAGTGTAGATATGCAATCACACAGGCTGGAAAGCGATCAAAACCAGTTGTACAAGATGGTTCTTTTTTAACAAGCGTAACAGGAGCCCCACACAAAATGGAAGTTTCTTACTTGTATCAAAGGAGTCAGTGTCCCTGCGACAGAACATACGGAAAATTTAATGTGGCATGAACAAACACTATGTATGCTCAAACTAATAACGATTATATATTTCGATATATTCAACAACGGTGTGTAACATACATCAACACAATAAATTACACATTCAAACAATGGCGCAAGTATCTTTACTTACCTTAGGGGGTAGTTGATCATTAAGATACAGGATTTTTGACATGACTCGTTAATAGATTTGCAATCAATCCCCCGATTTTCTGTT